>NW_028277165.1:10390000-10702500 GCF_051122295.1 Plectrocnemia conspersa
GAACTAGTTGGCATGTTGAATAAAAACGTCAAAAGTAACACGGGACCGTCTCGCACAGATATGAAGGTACACATATGCGGAAATCCCATAAGACTAACCCGCACGTTCGACTTCGCTGACCCAAAAAACTAGAAATGATTCGATTAGCCGACAGTAAGAGTGGACACAATTTTACACGCAAAAAAGCTCTCGAGGGCCGCGTAAAGAACGTTACACAATATCGGCAGTGGAAACGGTGCCAAAACCAATTGTTAACGTAATTCGTTATGTTTATGTGCGCCAATTAATTTTTTCAACGGTTGGTCACCTTCGTGAAGTGGGACGAGCTGGTTATCGTAATCAACACTAATTTCACTAATCGGGGGTTCATTTAACTCGTCACTCACTCCTGTGCCTCTAGGGTCGCTCTAAATATTTGAATTCAAGCCAAAGATACTCGTAAAAAAGGCATTGTTGAGTGACATCTGTGCATTAGTTATGTTAAATTTAGCGATTTTAATTCGACTGCACTCGACATTTACAACGTGTAAGTAAATATAAATATAACTAATCAAATAGAAAATTGAGCGTTGATACAATTGTTATGAATCGTAAGCATTTCGTTTAGATATTTGCTTCGAATGTGATAAGGAAATAATTTGTGCAGGCGAAGTGGAAAATTATCAGCAAATATAATATTGCCACCATTTCCTTGATATGCGTGTTTAATCATATAATTATACCAGTAAGGGTTAATTATTATTTATGTAAAACACTCGAATACTTCTGACTATGTACATACATATGTATAAGAACGATAGATCAGTGTTATAGTCAGTGAATTATATAATGTTTTTTTTATCACGTCTAAAAATACAATTGAAATTAGTGATTATTGAACAGATTAGGTTTTCCCAGAGTTCCCCAATCTAACGGAGGAATATCGCGATGAGTTATTAAAATAAATCGATCTAGATCGTGCACTGACACATATCGATTGTATTTCACTAATTTACAGACTATGTGTTGATTGTATTTACGCATTGGGCTAACGCCAGATTTACAATATATACGTTTAAGATATCTGTCAAAAGCCTATTTAGAATATTACCAATATCCTCCGAAATACACGATAAAAATCAGCGTGTCATATATTCCAATATGTTTTATTACACATTGATCGCCTCAAGGGTCGTATAAATAAGATTAACGACGACAATTTAGCGCAGTTAGCGCGTGTCGACGTACTAGTAAATCGCGTTCGTTATGTTGAGAAACGCAGCTAGACATTTATGCGTTCGACAAGATTAATCCCTGCTAGGGGGATATAGATTGAGATTTTATTCAATATATACAGCATGACCGCAGGCGGTAGCGATTCGAACAGGTGTAAGAAGGCCAAGGCGCGAAAATATAGCAAAGACAAAAAATAACGCGCATCGGGAGATGAATAGAAAGGGCCACGCGCTGAACAATGGGGATGAGATAAAACCGACATAGAATGCAAAATAGAGCTTCTGTGTTCGAAAAGATGCGGCCGAACATGGGAAAATAGAGGAAAACGGTCACGTGCCGATATAACGTAGCATACTCGATGCATATATTATACATACATTTATGTTAAGGTACGAATACATATGGAGGTGAGAATGATTATATAATCACAGAGCCGCATTTATGTATTGATATTTTATATTAAATATAAATATAATATACGTGATGTATAAGAAAGTAAAAGGTTCTCAACATAATATGAGTTATAGTCCTCGCTATTGTGCCCTTGTGTTAAATACGGTCATTCTTTATTTTTTACTTTGGTTAAGAAAGAATGATCTTTGTGTCATGCTTTGTATTATATATAATATATTAGAAAAATTCCAGAGGATTTTTATTTAGTTAAAAAAGAGCACTGAAAAGCTGGAACTCTTATTTAAATCATAAAAATTTAATATATGTATTAATATCTATATTATTTTAATGCCAAATCGTTCACAATTGAGTAAGGAATAAAAAATGGGATATTATTGTGTATTTGTCAATTATGTTATCCACGAGATTAATTTTATAGTTTGTTGGTTATAACTAATCATCAGTCCAAAAACCTTATAGAAAAATTCGAAATAGGTGCAATAAATCGGTTTAAGGTTAAAAATAATGTGTTACCTGACAAAAACAGTCGTTTACCTGGCAAAAAACCGCTATTAACCAAATAAGTGGATCTAAACGGATGAAATGGGCCAATCAACACAAAAGTGTACTGTTTTTAATTAAGTAAGAGTGAAGCTCTATGATTAGAGTAAAATAAATTTATACTGGTAAAAATACAGCGAAATCAACGGAACAGTGAAGGCTACAGATTATAATTCTGATTTTTTTCAATCCATCGATGGAAAAGCACTTGGGCTTAAATTTTAACTACAATTTCAAGGATGTTTCAGGATCTATTCATCGTAATGTTTTTTTTTTCATAAATATTATCAATATAATAACAATAAGATAAAACAACAATAATACTTCATTAAAATATTTCAGAATGTAATTATTTCAGAATTTCAGGTCTAGAAAAATCATTAATGAAACCGACCAAATATATATTTGGGGCATATTTAATTCCGTCCGGCAGTGACCGCAAGAATTAGGTAGATTGCTGTATATAAATGTGTAAAAAAAGTTTTTTTTTAATTTGTATATTATATGGATAGGCTTACCATACGACCCAGTTTGACCGGGATCGTCCCGGTGTGATCGGGATTGTTTCAAGACTACCTTTTTTAGTTAGCTCCCGCAGCATTCCTAAATGAACAAATATTTCCAAGATGATCGATTTTAGCTTCCTCAACATCTCAAATTCAACAAAAAAAAAATCCGAAATAAGCTTTTTTAAGGTCTTTATGTGTTATCCTTTTTTACCAGAATTAGCTAATGCATATTCACAACTTGAATATAAATTAAACGAAAAAATACAACGGAATAATATCGTAAAGTATGAATTTTCAGTATTCTCAAACACAACTGGGTCGAAAGCTCATGTTTTACAGGTTGACCGACCCAATACACATAATACTAATCTACATATACTAATATTGACATTTGTTTTCGTTAAAATAAATTGAATTTGTGAAATTTTTGTGTCCGCAATCATCATGTCCGGAATTTTTATGTCCGCAATATTCGGTTATAAAATGTACTAGAGAATTTAATCATGTAATTAAAAAATATATGACTGAGCTTTTTTCAAAAATAATGGGTACAGGATTACGGAAAGTCAAATCGTTAAATTTTAATAATCTTATTACGCAAAGTGTCGGAAACTCGAGGGTCGTCAGAAAATCGACATCTAAGAATTTGTTTTTTTTTATGTATTATATTTTCAACATTACCTTACACAAGCAAGATTGAATCGAAAATCGCTTGCGAAGACATCCACGAACGCACTAGCCGAACCCCATGGAGGCACACGGGTCGTATTGATTTTTTTGCTTTATTTCCCCAGCGAAAAGCGGCTTTTTATAAACCGAGCATTGAAATTGAATATCAAACACACTTAGGAGGCGTAGGATACTTTAATTACTTTTGCCACTGGCTCGTAAAATCTCAAATTTGCTTAATCCCGGACTTTGAAGATAGATGTAGCGATCCGGCCCTGCTTTATGAGTTCAATTAACACCGCCTCGCTGCAAGAACAAACAACGCGGTGCAAAATATTCCGCTCTCACGTGACGCGAATGCATCGGAAGGCCACGTGCTGCTCATTGCTCGATTCACCTCAACATCTCAAAGTCGGTTGAGTTGTTTTTAGACCACGCCGGTTTCTGTTGAGCAGATAAATGATAACCCCTGCCGAGCGAACGAGTTCTTATCTAACGTACGAGTGGACGCGTTTCGAGAAGATAATCGATAATATCGTTAGATACACAACGTGATGAATTGCCACAAGGTGTTTGTAAATCGGCCATCAAAGGGGTATCTAAAGCCCAATTAGCGGCTAGCGAAAACATAAATCTTGACTGTGTAACGTAAGAAGTTAGCAAATTTGCAAAGTTACAATCCGCGGGGAGCGCGTAAATACGTAAACTCAAGCGTATGTATATGTTATATTATATTATACGTAACACGCAACGAATCAGAGTGGCGCAAACAATAATACTGTCTGAATTAAATGTGATAAATCTCTATATTTTATATATGCATATGAATGACGAACTATAATCAAAAGGCAAACATCAAGATGCAAATAAATTTATAAGTGACTGCAGAAAATCCTGAGATAAGTTTAAATTTGACGCAGCAACTTCCTCGTTATTTTGGAGTCCAAGGGCGATAAATATTACCTTACACGAAAGGCGACCTTCGTTAGGAACCTTAGAAGCAGACCGTAACTCGTCACGCATCCACGGTAACAATATTTCGGGCGCAAGGGCGGTTTTAGTTAGGCGTTTGAATTTTTTTGTATAAAATATTCTGAAGGAAACGGACATTATATATCATGTCTACGTAATAAGAAAATGAGAAAAACTGAAGTTTAGATCGATTCGAACGTTGGCTGCATTTTCGGATAAGAAACGCCGACTGTCAAAAGCTGTAAAAGCGTTTATGGACAAACTGCAGTCGAAACCGCGAATTTGCGCCGCTGCTTAAAGTAAATGCTACACGAAACTTCTCGTGACTCCAAAGCGGCTGCAATTTATGGTTGGTAAAATGCAAAATTTACGATTGGAATAAGAGCGCTCTCGAACGATGGAATCGAGGAAATGGGTTGAGATGCGCTATGTAAGATAAGGTGCGGCTTACCTTAAATTAAACTGTAGTACACGAGTTGTTTATAGTTTTTTAAGATAAATCTTCATATAATGTTATATAATCGAAGCTCTTGAAATTTTCATATTTACTTATGAGTATCGTTACGCGAACGCAGTTCGTTCTGATTAACTAAGGTCAAACCCGGTGCGATAATGCGATTCGATGAACGCACGAGCGACATTGAAACCAAGTCGATTACATAAATATAAGATAAAAAGAAACATATCCACATCCTCCGATTTGTCTCAGACGTCAGACGAACACATGCATTATGCGTATAAATAACGCACGTGTGTCGAGGGGTCGCAGATGATAGTAGGTAGATACGCGAATACGCGTGTGTCGGCTGCGACGTCGCAGCATCAATTTGGATCAATTCTCTTCGTCAATAAGTACCAATTGAGCCCTGCGCGCTCGCCCAAACGCGTTTAGGTGTCAATTTGAATTGTTTGATTTATACAAACGAGACACACGCGGTCACATGCGAATTGTTCACCTTTATCGACGACGAGAAAAATGAAAGCATCAATGTCATCAATGGATTTAATACCGTAGAAGTTGTAAATACCTCTTTATCTTTCAATATAAAATGATGTATATGCGACGAGCGTTTAGCGTTATATCACTATATGAAAATTGCAACTGATAAGCTATGATAAGCCACTTCAAATGCGATTTAAGTTTTTAACGTAACGCATCCATCCATCAACGTCTCAATTAAGATTTGTATGCAAAAAAATCAATTCAAAATTTGTAAAGCATTATTATGAATTAATTCCAATCAAAATGCCACAAAAGCTGCTTTGACCTTTTTTGTTTGTCAAAACTTGCACGTCATAAAAACGTCGAATGAATGAAGTTTAAAATAGCGTAGATTCTACGCTATTTTAAACTTCATTCTCTACGCCGTAGAGAATGAACAATTCTACGATAAATATATTTAGTTCAATAGCAATATAACAATGCGAAGGAATTCGAAGAATCGACTATAATTTTATTTTATTCCAAGCGCCGATTATCCCCTTTACAATTGGATATTTATACCTAGAAGCCGCTTCGGCGAGAACAATCTGCGCAATATCTTATATATAATGATATAATGTTATGTTAAGACATAAAAAAATACTTTTACGGAATACGCCATACGTTATATTGACGATACGTATCTTAGTAATATTATTGAAATATTAATTGGAAGTATTTGGTACAAAACAATACAATTAATGTCATAAAAAGCGAAAGAGTTTTTTTTTTTTTTGTAAATCTATTGTATTTAGATATTTTTTAAAACTTAACCGACGGGTCAGATAGTTTCTACTCGTTACGTTTAATGCTGGTAATCCACGTGACGGGTAGAATTTAGATGTTTTGATTTCGGATGCATGATTTCTGAAATGGTCCCGATTTGTTCAAAGTAAGTCAGTGGCTGCCAACCTTTTATATATATTGTTTTAACAATTTACTGATTTTATCAATGCGAATACAAAAATGTTGGCTAATAAAAAAAAATGAATATTTAAAAAAGTTTTTATTCTAATATAGCAAATAAGTATTCAATATGTAGTAACAAAGATAATTCAAAAGTCTCAATTGAATGGAACGTCTTGTGCTTATTAGTAATTATGAAAATGCTGTTTCACGTAGGTATATTTTCACAAAAGGAATTAAGGTTACCAATGCTAATTTTGCGATTAGCTGGTATCCTCGCTGTCGCCTTATCCAATATTCTGAAAGGCTTTTAAATGAAATTTCACTTCAAGGGAATTATCTGATCTAATATATAATATTTTTTTCGAGGTTCCCACAGAAAATATATTTTATGGATGCAAATGGTATATTCATACAATTGTACTTTTGATCCTTATTGAAGTCTGGGAAATATTTATTGAACAATCGATTCAGTAACCAGTCATATAACAAATATATATCAGCACGATAGACTAGTGGTATAAGCCGGTGACTAATAACCGAAAGAGTGGGGTTGGAATCTCATTTGAATTCGCAATTTCCTTCAGTCGAGAAGCACAGACTAGGTTTTTAGATATTGATTTATAAAATTAAAAATGTTCTAAAACATGTTGTAAAAAATGTTTTCCATTTAATCACTATTGTGTTAAATACAAATTTTCGATCAATAAATGCACGGATACGGTCAGATAAAAATATTTTATCTGTATGTGCACCGCTTGCTGCACCTCTTCGCTGGACCTAAGCCTCTTTGATCGGTTAAAGAAATAAATGTATAGTGTCTTTTAATTTCTGTTATGTTTAGAATATCTGAATTAGTAATTACAGAAATCCGACCGATTATCGCCGATTAGGTTTTCTTAGATATTCCTAATATCTTGATGATTAAATAAAATAAAATCGAGCTAGATTAATGAAATATGCAGCAAACTTTTATTTCAGTCAGGTACTACTTAGTAGTTGTAACACTTGGGTTAATGCCTTTCATGTTTCAACATAAGATTTATAAAAGTTTTACGATTATTTTCAGTAGAACTTTAAGTTCGGATCTCATCTTTTTGCAAAAAATGTTAAATGGTTTACAACCCTTTTTACGAAATTAACACTACATTAAGAAACGGTATCACATGTGCACACTCTGAACCATTTTGACTATTCTAATCATCTCTGCAATATTAAAATAAATATATGACTAGAGTCGGCGATATCTGAGGGAATCTGACATATCTTGCCACACCTCAGTCTTATTACCCATTAATTGAATATTTAACTACTTCGTGGAGCTTTCCATCTCCATTATCATATACGGTCGCCATCCATTAGAGTTAAAGTTTTTTTAATTGGTATGTGTTTCTTGCCAAGCAAAAAATATGTTGTGTATGCATCATACGTACGTATTCTCCCGAATAATTACATAACCTCCGGCGATGCTCGCTCTCGCACGTAGCCCATTTTTTTCTACTATAACACCGAAAAAATCAATCGCCACACGTCCGTGCGAAGGTCGAGCGTTGACATCGTTCCGAAGATCCCGAGGACTCGAAACGGCTGGATCTGGAAGAATGCCAGATAGCTCGCTCACGCACGTGTACCGTAGCACTCATCACGCATATTCTACAGTGCGTAGACACTAAAAGCAGCTGCATTTTCAGCTGGGAAACTTTGACAGATACACCCCATTTTCGCGCAATGATTAATGATCGACGATCTGACCTACCGCAACGCTTACAAACAAAGTTACGTAACAGAAATCCGTCAACAAGGTCGAAATCCAAATTTCTCGTAAAGTGGGTTAAGTTTTTCTTACGCCGCCGGCTCAATTGTTGCTCGAGGCGTTTTCGCGTCATACCCAAGAGTGGATAATTAATATGACGAGCGTGTCTAAGCGTCGTATAATTGGATCTAGAATACCTGACCTCCGAAAATAGTCTTCGATTTTCAATTTTCCGAATGGGCGTGCCACTTCATGTTGAAAGCCTTCATCAGAGCTCATTATATGCATGGAAGGGTTCGTCGCTGCGGAGACTCCTTGATTATATGTTTGCTATACACACTTAGGTATTGAATATATTTAGTATTTTCAAAACAAACATTTTCCGAGACGGAGGAGTGCGAAAATTTGAGGAATTTTCCTTGCGAGGAAAAATAAGAACCCTTCGCTTATCTTTCGCAGACTTAACGTGACGGAAAAAATGCCCGGCACTCTATTACAGCCTCGCTCAAATTTCAACGTTTGGAAGACACTGGGGAGAAATATCTAGAGCGTTATTATCTCGACAGTGTTGGTATTGAGAAAAATAGGTATGTTTTTAAATTAAAAATAACATAAACACAATTGAGTAAAAACATACTGAAAATTGCCTCCAGTGATAATTGTTATCAGAACTATGAACGTAAATATTTATGTTAACAGCAATTTTCAAAATCAAATTTACGATGATTTAGATAATAATTAATCAACAACCAGCAACAACACATTCTTGCAATCAATATCGTGTTTTTAATACTACTTCTTATATTATGATATTATATACTCGTTTACGTAATACGGAGCACGTTTTTATGTTATAATAATAATAACTACATCGTGTGATTTGAACGAAAAACACATTTTTGTCATATTATGTCTAAATAAATGAAAAATTTCGTGACAAGATAATTTTTATTATAATTTTAATATTTCCTATACTGTGATGTACACTGGGTATACATGCAATCTTAATTTGAAAATATCTCTATAAATATGTCAAATAAAATAAAATGTTTAGAAATACATACGTGATACATTTACATATAACTAACTATCGGAAGTAAGAAAAAAAAATCTGTTAACAAAATCGGTTATCAATAATTCACATTAGTGTTTCTAGTCAATTTTCTGCTTCAATTTGATTTTTAATGACTGTTATTATAATTATTTTGTTATAATATTCACTATGTTTTACATATTTTTACACGTGCACTAATATACATCGCCGGAGGATTCGAATTTTTTTGTAAGGGATATGTTAAGGATGGGGTTGAGCATAAAGTATTGGTTAAAACATTTATCATACATAATTCATATTAAACTATGTTACATAAAGCTATGTCGATCTGGTGCTTTTTATATGTTCCAGTTCTATTTTTTTACGGAAGAAATTATTCAAACATCAAATAGCAAAAGCGACTTATTTATTCCAAAATATATAAAAAGTGGACTTTGGAAAATTGGTGAAGCAAAATTTTTGACAAAAAGTCAGTTTCTCCAAACAAGGACAGAAGAACGCCAAAGAGCAAATTTGTTTACAACCAACAATATGGAGTTGGGGATTTGGTCATAATCGAATGATAATTGGATGCAAAACGGTAGTTGAAAAATATTAAAATCACCCAAAACTAGCTAGATTTCGTTTACTAGGTTCTAATTTTTATTTTTAACATGATAACGACACCAAACACGACCAAAGTAATAAAAAAAATACTTAGGATATTTAGAAGCGAAAATTTAATTGAAAGCCCTAATTTGGCTGCCACAAAACCTTGATTTCAACATAATCAAGCTTTTATGGAAACCCTTATAAAAAAGAGTCAGTAAAAATGACACTATGATACTCCTGTTGAATTATTTGTCCAAATCAACATAAGTGATACAATACAGAAATTGTTTGTGCCTGAAATAATTAAGTTCTTATTACAGGTATATATTTTGTAAAATATATGTTTAAGTAAATACTGAATGAATAGTAATAATAATAATTTAACGGTATTTTGAATTATTCTTACTTTTCCCGTTTTTTATTCGTTTATGTATGGCATTTTCAATTGACGCTTCATCATCCTTAATTGGCTTCTTAGACGATGGGACAATAAGGTAAGCGCGATTTTTGCGCTCCTTACATCAGCGAGTACTGAATAAATAAAATAATATTTTAAGCTTATTTTTAATTATTTTCCCTAAATCATAGTTGTGTGAGGTGACCCCTTTCATTTCGGAAACATTGCTCTTTTACTTGCACATGTAGTGGATGGGTGCTGAGAAGCTATGATTAGGGAGTGTCACGCTTGAGGTAAAATACAAATAGATCGAGAGGACTAGACTCAAAATTCAATTTGGAGGCTATGTGAACTTGTCATTAGTGTATTTTCAAAGCTTTACATAATGCGTTAATAAAATAATACGCATTCAAAATAGTACATCACGCAGCGAACAAATAGTTTAGAACCATATTGTGTTATTGATGAGAAAAGTGGTAGCTCAAGCTAAACATAAAAGAGAAAGCATTGAAGGCTTGCAACTTTTACCACTGAAGAAAACACTGATTTGATTCACGATATGATCATAGCAGATCGGTAATCAAGGTTCAAGAAATAGTAGATGCTGTAAGCATCTATGGACATTTGAGTTTGGTTTTGAAACGCGAAAGGAGTATTACATTTTGAACCGAAACATCTTTCTTATTCACTGGATTCTAGATCAATCAGACTTCAATCTATTTCCGAACCTTTAACTCCTGGGAGAGCTACGATTTTCCTCCACCGAAGAAGTTGTAGCAGTCACAATTATATTTTGCAGAGCATGCCATTACAGCATTGATGGACCAAGTTAAAAGGGGATTATGTTGAAAACACTGTAAAAAAACAAGTGTATACGTGTCAATATACACGAAATTCAGAGAGAGACAGACAGACACAATTGCGCCGGAAACGTCGTCACCATAATTTCCTCGACGTTTTCGTCTAGTTCGCGATGATTAATAGGCGATTACGGCGGCAATAAATCATGACTGGCGAATCCGTTTAATGGTCACCGCACACCTGCCGGCGAAAACCTCTCGTCGAATTTTGCATTCAGGTAGTGAACCACCTCTCTCCATTACAATTCGAGTCGAGTAAATGCACCTGACGATTTTGCAACTTTATAATACAGGATTTTGAATTGATCACTCAACTCATCTTTGAACATTTTAGATACTAAGGAAAGCTCGAGAGACGATTGACATTTTTCAGCGTCCGTATAAATAAACGAGGAGAGCGAAAACGTCTAGAAATTCGCCAACGCGTTCACGCGCCATATGCGTGAAAGCACATTTTTAGGCTTCGCCTGTTTCTAAACGCTTCATTATCTACAACTATATAACTGTCGCGTTACATAATTGCCCTAAGACGCCAAAAATCTCGCACGCTCCCATTCCAACATATACTAATGATTTTAAACACTTTTGTAGATAGATAATTCAATTGTGCAAACACACAGAATTAATTCAAGGGTAACTTTATTATCTCAGAGGACGCTTATCAAACGTGAATCGCTATGAACCGATAGGGCACATTATGAAATACTTTGCTGAGCAGATTAGGTAAGGTATAATAAAGATAAAAAATGAGCATTTTAATAGTTACTGTCATCGGTCATAACAAGTATATATATTAATGTCGAACGACGCACCAAGCTCTCACAATTTATTGTACGGTTAAGGACTATTATTATATATATATAATAATACATATACAGTACATGATTATAGATTGAAGAATAAAATATATTATTGCTCATATCGTATCGAATAGGAGTCCAGACGTGGAAAAATCCTATTTAATTTCTCCGATTCGTCCGAGGGGATATCATCTCTGAGAGTAGCTATGACAAGTAAGTCAATCCGACGTGGAAATTGAAAGGGAGGCTGAGAGAGATTTAACACATCGCTGGATATAAATTACCGGGATTATACGGGTAAAAATCTAGTTATTAGATTTAACGTCTAGCTATCGCGCATTCGATCGATCGCTCGGAATATTGTCATTCGTCAAATTTCAATCAAGCGCCGATTCGATCTAACGCAACGGACGCAATTTGTCAATTTGACGTTCAGTTAATTGGATGGAAATCAGAGGCTAACATCGTACCATATCTAAATTCGCGTGCGGTAGATACGAAATATAATTTCGCTGCTGCTGCTGCTGCTGTTACACCGAATCGATATGTCTGGGTAAGAAAAAGTACGAAAAAGATATGATAAAGTTTGCTCGCTGGTCCGCAGCTTACAACAGACGAACTAATGACGCCATTCAAAGAACGGACGACTCCGGGATTACAAACAACGGACTACGTGCGAGGACTATTGCAATATGCCGTTGTCGTAACGCTTCTCCCTAACAACCCTACCAATCTGTTTCGGGATAAAAAGTTAATCAGATAACGCAGCTTTTCTCTGCTCAAAGAGAAGGTATTAACATCTAAAAACGACTTTACGCATAAAACAATTTGCATAGCGTTTGTATGTAACTAAGCAAACTTGCTACAGATTCAAAATACGTTAAACTTCAATTTAATCATATGCGAAAATATCGAATATCTGCATGGGGATTATTTCATATAATTATACACAATCCACTCCCGCATATATCGTGCCAAAAACGTATGAAATTAGACGCATAATATTGCGATTTTAAGTGAAAACACGCGTGCTTAATTTTAGCGTGCGATATTTATAGTGAACTAGAGTATTTTTGTATTAGCACAAAAAGAACTGTCGTTTTTATAATAGACTAATAAACTCGCAGCTGTATTTATTATCAAAGGTATCACATTAGTTTTAAGTATGTATACCTATAAAATATTTATTAAGTTAACCCTTATACTAATAGCTTTTACGTTTTATGATAAAGCATCCACTTTCTAAAAGCCCTATGTATCCTCATATTTCGTTTGAACTTCAATTCTCGAGCGTGCGTCCCACGCAAAATATTAGCTCATGTAATGGATTTCCAAGTTAGGCGAAGTCTAACATGCATTATATATTACACACTAAATATTTATTTTTCATAAGTTGAACGTGTAGTGTTCAGGGAATGTAATTGATCGGTAATTATAGTGCAAGCTCTAATTACGATAAAACGACATGCATATCTACTGATAACGTCAGCATATCCATCATAAAAAGAATATACTATACTTCAATAACGTAATAAGATAATGAGCCATTAATGCTAATGAAAAAATATATATTGATTATTTCAATACGGCAGTTATCGTGTCCACAGTTTCAAAATGTTTTTTAACCCTCAGCTTTTTTTCTCCAGTAATTTCAAGTAATGTTTTTTTTTATATTTTGAATATCCTCAATCTTAAAACAAGATGGCGAATCAAACTGGTTAACGAATTAAGGCGATATTTTTACAATGTCTACCTTTAGAAAAAATATGTAATAAAAAAATTGTTGTCCGCAAAAAAATACGTTTTAAAATAAAATGACGGGTGGGGGTGATAAACCTGTATAATTTAACTATTTTTACAAAAATAATTAAATTATATAAATTAAAAAATATAAAAAATACGAAATATATTTATTTAAAACAATAATTTTTTAATGATTCTTAAAGTATGATCTGCAAAAATATTTTTACGAAATAAGTTATGATTTACAAACAAAGAATTATAACAAGTATAATCTACTAAATTTATTTAAATGATTCTCAATGATTTGCATGTAACAATGATAATGAACTATCTAATTTAGTTTTTATTAAAAAAAGGTTTGTTTTTTTAACTGCCTCAAAAAATATTTTTATTAAACACGCGAAACATAGTTCAAGTAGTAACGATTATTAAAATAGATTAAATTAAGAAGGAACAACTCATCAAAATAGTATATAATAGCAATTCATTGTAGCAATTATAGAAATTATATTTTTAAGCAGATAAAGAACGAATGACGCATATATGCGTTTCCCGGCGTTTATTAATTAAAGCTTTATATTTGCATGCAAAATCAATTTTTAATCAAGAAGTATGATTGGAGTTTGAATTTGCATACAAATATTTTTAGTGCATAAGTATGTGACTAATCAAAACATTTGCAAAAATGCTGCACATTTAAACAAAATGTGTGATATTTTATATTTCGTCATACGAACTTCATATCTGCTTTCTGGACGTATCTGGTGCGAAGTTTCATGGTAGCTTTTTTTATCGAAGCTGTCGAAAGATTACCGCCGCAGTGAGAGAATCGAAACACTAAGAATAGTCAGGTATTCGTCAAAATTGCGAGAGACGTGGGTATATGCGCAGGGTGCACCGGCGCTGTTGTCACAGGTCACGTGAAGACTGCTACGTACATAACCTGTATTACAGTGACGCCGGCGTCGGGGAAATCGATCGGCGCTGCTCCCCTCGCGAGGCGACCTTGAGACCCCACGCGGGGGCAGAGCACCTCTCGCTTTCTCCGACGCGGACCATTCACGGCTGAAAGCGAAAGTCGATTGCGCACGCCTCTCCGGTGCGCGCGCCGAGCCCTCGGGCGGGAAAATCTTTTTTATTGCGGCTTACTGAAACCAATAATAAAGACCTACCCTTTATGACATAAATCAAAGGTCAGCAACCCTTGTTTGCCCTGTCTAGGACTGCGTCAAGAAATCTATTCTGATCTCATTCAGAAAAAACAGAAATAATTTTTACTGTGTGGCCAATTTTCTGTGAAAATTTGGCTATCAGACCTTCTACATATAGACCGGAGATGAAAGTCGAAAAAGGTTGCCTACCGCCTGACCATAGTCGTAGCGCAATATAAACAAACTAGTGCGTCGAGGGCTGTGGTTGGGGGGCGCGTGGGCACAGGCGGTGGCATGGGGCTATGCCACGTGCCGGAGGCCTATGTGCCGCCGGTCACGCAGGCACTTCCAACGCGGAACTCCGATCGCTAGGTCGGGTCTTGTCGGCACGCGAACGCTCACCCCCGAGTATCGCAGACGGAACGTAAACATTGCGCAATCAGCTGTGCGTCAGGAATTATCAAAAAAACAATAACACAAGTCGAGGTGAGGAAACTCGACGCTCGAAGTTATGATCGTTTACGTAAGACTTTTCGCTCCGTACGTGTAAACACGCAATGTACAATACATACGCAATAATTAGGGGAGCTTTGACATTTGAAAAATGTCAGCCGCGTCGTAAATAAACTGTTGAAAAGTTAAGCTTATCAATTAAGGTTAATCGTACAGCAATTATTACTATTCTTATTTGAAAAAGCAAAGGGTGGTATTTTAAAAGCAAAGCTGCATACGTCATCGTGTTTGTTAAATATTATCAAGCCCAAAAAAATGGTATAAATAAATTTGAACTCAAAAAGCTGTTCAAACTTTAATCTTTAATGAAGTTAAGACTAACAAAGTTTTATAAATACATCAGTAAACTCAAATATTTAACTTAACTTTAAGATACATATACAAATATGGCATTAAGTTTTTATTCTATATTAGCTGTTGATTTTACCTTTTTTATCAGTAAAAGGCGGGAAAAGCGAGAAGAAACGAAATTACTTTATAGTAGGATAATTTCCCTTTTATATATTGAATGGAATATAATATTAAATCTTGAAAAAAGCAATTCGTTCATTACGTAGCACGCAAGATAATATATTATTAAATAATAATAATAACACAATAAAATAGCCCTAAGATGAAGATTTCAATTAATTAAAATTAAAATCAATAAATATCCACATTCTTTCACTTTACTAAAACGAGAATAGAAGATAAAATTATCATTTTAAATTGTTCAGCTACACACAGGACTGCGGGAGTCTGAAGAAATTTTACTGACTATAACTATAGTATAAATTAATAAATTGACCAAATATCCAGACACAAATCCGGTCCCAAAATAATGCATTGTTAACCCTGTGCTTGCCATATTAATGCAATATATGTTTAAAAGAAACGTTACTAACCCGTGAAATAAATTCGATTATTTCTTTATTGATTTTTTTAAGTAGCTCATTATTAGATTTTTATATCTAATATACAATGTACGACCTAGTTCAATCTGAATTAATCATTACAATTTGTGATGATCGATCGAAAATATAATATAACAATCACTAATTCCGATCCACCAAAATTCTTATGGGATTCGAAACCTGATCATTCGGGTAATAGATCCGGCTATATAAGATTTCGGCAACCAAAGGGTTAAAGAAAAGAACTATTTATTTTATAGCTTAGATTTACAAATGTATAATAGCAATTCGGATCAGTGATGGCTAAACTCGTTGCATTAGAAATATAAATTATGTAGCCATCTACTTATGTATTTTTATTAGCTCGTGTCAGGGGTGAAGCCAGGATTTCGAGATTGCGAACTTTCATAAGTTGAAAATCCTAGTAAAAGAAAGTTTTGGGATTTTATGTATTATATCATCGTATACAGCGATATGATTTTCTTTTAAAAATAGTTTCATGTTTACGCGGTTTATTTAGTCGCATAGTGAGATATTTTACGCTCATATTTTCCTTAAAGCCGTATAAAAAATTTTTTTGCAAGGAGCGGTAGATTACAATAAGCATTTTACTTTTGATGTTGCTGTGGGGGGGGGGGGTGTCGACAATCCGTCGATGGTGATACGATTGCGTTTCTTATACTTTGAAGTTGAAATCAGGACGTTAACGCTTAAGAACCCTCTCCTAAACCCTTAGAGGGATCCGTTGCCTATTCCATTATAATTTTCAGCTATTCATGTATACATATTCACAAGAATATGATTTGATAATTTTATCGCCGGTTTTAAAATCTTTTTAATTTGGTTGTAATGCGGAACTACTTATCTTTAGTCTTATTCTACACTACAATAGTAAAATTCTATTGCAGCTATATATTTCTCGATCTACGACATCAAAACAAAATTTTCCGCTTCATTTTCCATAGTAATAAAATTGTAATAACAAAAATATAGATAAGGGAACTAACGTACCTCACTTCGTCCAGGCTGGGTTAAGCGAATTTGACAGACACAAGCATGTTTTCGACGATAGCTACGAGGAGCTGAAATAATTTATGTGGGAAGATGCACGAAGTGTGCGCTACGATCATTTCAATATTACAAAAGATTTTGTGCACATTTGTATTAAAAATAGGTATTGAAAAAATATTTTGCGTATCGAAATAATATCGTGACATAAGCGTTTTTGTAAGTGTAACTCACAATTTAATATTTAACTTAATCATTTTCATTCATATAATAAATAAATATAATCAAAATATAATGTTTTTCGCATCTGAATATATAATTCTTAGCAATATAAGAAATTGCTTACTTTAGAAAATGGATCATCTTAGCGTTTTTCAGTAATTAAATTCACCAATTTGTTTGTAGGCAGATATCACATTATTGGTAGCAATCTGAAACCTAATAACTCAATCTTCATAGACAAAGCATAAATAATAATAAATTTACATCAGTAAAATTTCGATTATGATTGAATTGGTGTATATTTGCATTTCTGTGGTCAAAAAAACTGATGACAGAATTTTGCAAAATTTTGAAGAATTCGCTATGCACCATTATCAAAATTATAGATATATAAAAAGATTAAACATTTCAGATCAAATGAACATGGTGTGCACGGTGCGCAGTTGAGAACAGTAAATACCATGGCAGCTAACGTGTTAAAAATAAACGTCATTCTAATCGGAATCATTGATCGGTAGTCATAAAAGAACCCTAAATTGCAGTAGACCGTCGTTTTTGTAAGTTATTGGGACATTTCCTCGTATTAACTGCGTACAAGAGGGCCAATAAAATGATACCGCCAACCATTGCATTGTGGATTTAAATTCAAAATGTAGATAAACTAACGCGATAAAGTTAATCCGAGCCCTTTCACCGGCAAACACAACTTCGCGTTTATCTTATCACGTCCTATAGATATTTACAGTGGACGCGATATAGACTTAAAAATGTATGCACACATTTCTCGAGTGTCTCTTTGTATAACAGTGTCATTCTAGTCCATGAAAATTCACACCTCGCCTCTGGGTTTATTTTTGTACAAATGAGAATTAATCTACCCTCGTGCGATTCCTTAGTTTGTACGCTGGCCGCACGGCAACGAAACCATAAATTTCGATTTTACACGCCTAGCGAAAAACGCGGCCAAGTGAGATTACGGCCTCGGATGGCCACATAGTGTAGGGCGAACATTATCGACTCGAATAACTAATATACTTTAGCGGCTGCGAAACTATGAATGCAAGATTCAACATTTGGACTATAATCCAAGTTATTCCCGAGAGAGGCGCTCTAGCCGAGAGGGCATTAAACGAGCTTTAGAGTTTCTATTTGGACACGAGCGAGTCTGCCTCGGGCGACGGGGCATTTCCCTCGTCCAAATTTATGTAAAATCAATTGCGATATACTTAGCGTCAACTTAACAAAGCTTCGCGTCACGTAGACGGTTATTATGCTCTGACGCTAATTAATCACAACGCCCAGTTGTCGCAGCGTTGAAAGATCATCATCGTCATCGTCGTCATTGCACTTTCGGTTAGCAAATGAAAATTTCGTTACTTCATCTTAAATCCGACACAAAATAACATTTGGACGAGAATTTTCGAGAAGTTACGTGTGCGCTCGGGAAATGGGGAGGGCCGAGTCAATAAACCGACATCGGGAGAATTTACGACTAGATAAAAGAGAGAAATGGTCCAGGGCTTTCCTTTGAACTGAGAATGCAAAACAGGAAAACAATTAGCGTAACACGTGTGTGTGCTTTGAAAATACTACACAGAGCAATTTAAAGAAAAATATATTTTCACTGGTACTTCAATGAAATCATATTATATATAATAATACATTTTTAGCGGTAGATATACATATATATTTATACTAATGAAAATACAATTTATCTGATAAGTGAATTATATACTGCTCGAAAATGTATTTTAATATGAGTCTAGTCCAGTGTTTTTCAAACTGGTCCTTAAGGGATCGCGAAGCTGTTCCAGGGTGAAAATGAGATTTGTTTGCGATTATCTGGTCAGTACTTAATCAACTTTTGGGCAGTATAATATAAATACATGGTCATTATCAAGGTGTTTTAGGGCTAATATTGTTAGCTGTCAACACAACAAGCCAAGCGTGCTTCTTCACCGCCGCTGCTGTCGTTATTTTAACACGATTTAAAATAAAGCGGTATTAATTTTATGCGTTTATTACTAATAATCGCTAATTTTTAATGAAATCCTAATAAAGTTTGAAAAACAAACCATTTGCTGTTCAAACCCAAACCTAACCTAAACAAATTAGAAAATTATATTTATACTATTAAAAATATATTTTCATTGAAAAATACACATTCACTATATCATAAACAATATCAGAAGTCTCTACAATGTAATCCACAATATAATGCAATAATATCTCTCTCTCTCTCTCTCTCTGTCTCTTCAAAGATTACTGAAAAAAAAACATATCCACATCGAGTCAAATAAAAGGAAGCCGCTCAGACTCTCCATTTTCTTAGCCAATCCAGACCATCGTTTAAAGGATAAAGAGGAGCGGCAAAGTCGGCTATTAAGAGACGTTTAAGATTCGAGGGATACTCGTATCCCTGCGACGCTTTGCTGAATTATATAATTTTGTCCATCTCTACCCTTTAAACATACTACGCGTTGTTTGATTAAAATAATTGTGATATTCCCTTGCACGTAATGAAATGTAAATTCGTCGAGATCATACCCCTAACAAACACTAATACCGCAAACCCTCATAATTACTACCGAACAATCGGTACGAAGCTTCCGGATCGAATTAACAATTCGCTACTCCCGAGATTCGAGGATTAAGGCAGAAACATCACACTTTGCAGTTGTAAATGCACATTCAATAAATTAAACGTGTTAATCAATTCGAGGTTGTTCTAAATACAAGAAGTCATTCAAGATTAAACACTATTTGCTACAAAAGGAAAAACTATTTATGCCAATCACGTTACGACTAGATTTCAGAAATTCAAATGAATACGCTCGTACATATTTATTAAACCCACGTTATATTAACAAGTTACGTTGCTTGCGCTTATATAAAGAATGTGGAGAAAATTTAAAATACTTTTTAGAGTTTTCATGAAAAGTAAATATTTTTGTATTGTTTTTCAATATGGAATGTTCATTTTAATTTTTAATAATAGCTCACTTTAAATTGAAATCTTTCAATGTTTACTAAACGTATTTATCCAATCGTTTATCCAGTGGTATAACCCAAAAACCGATCGAAAGAGCTCGCCCGCAATCGCAAAGCAATTTATGCGACAAGTAGATTGAATCGCGCAGTTAAATGGGGCGAAAAATCCCACAGAGGACGAAACACGTAGAAGAAGAGCGCTGTAAAAAAACAATTTTAAAACCGCGCCAACAAAATCAGACGATCGTTGACGAAATTTACGTTAACGAAACAGGTCACGCCGCGTTATTAATTACAGTTAAAGCGGCAGACGCGGTCCAGTTACGCAACGCGTCCTCTCTCGCACAAGAGGGTAGTTTCATGAAATTGTACCGTCACACGCTCTACGTGACCACGAGCACACGCGAAGGATATGCCGAAAACGGAGAATTATCATAATAATAGTGGGTAAAGTTTTTCAATAGACATCGACAACGACGCATTCATTCGGCGCGGTGTATTATTTATGAAGTTTTCTAATTATTTCGACTACGACTGAGATAAGTCGTTCCAAATGGCGATAATGAGCCGCGGCGTGGAACGTTGAAGACATTCATTCAGACGTTATTTATATTAGTTTTTTTTTATTAACATTCAGCTCGTTTTGTCCTTGCGTAATGAATGAAACCTAGTGATGATTTTTCTGTATTCGTGAATATTCTCTATTATATGAACTTATAGCAACCACATAGATCCGAGTAAAACGCATGAAGTGAGTCTCCACATGTCTACATCAATATTTCCGACAAAGTGCACAAACACCGTTGGACCTTACTTAAACAAAAAACAAGGGTCGGTGCCGAATATATCCACTGAGCAAGTACATCATCGCCAAATACACCGATTTCGAATCAACGAGCCACACCGACGCCGAAGAGACAAAAACAATGAATCTGGTTCTGCTCCAAATCATCGACACTGGTGAAAGGATGGAGAAATGGATCGAGACGACTCTTGAGAGCCCGAAAATAGCAGCAGCTTTTACCTCGACATACCTATCAAGTACCTAAGAGTTCAACTAGATCTTTAATACGATTTGGATACTAATAAGCCCTAACACAATGGCGATAACAGACACATGTGCAAGTATATTCATTATTGCACAAATTGTACGACTACATTTCAAACTGCTGTGTTTTGAAAATAATTTTAATTTTAATAATTTCAATATATATAAATAAACAGGATTCGTACAAAATGATCGATCATAATTTAAATCAATTCTATAACAGTATAGAAAAGAAATAAAAATTTGTTTTAATAAAATACAAATATAAGTTTTCATACATAATAATGATTCGATTAATACTTTTTAAATTTAATTATGTATTATACATAAATTAACTAAATAATATATCATAAATGATACATAAGCACATAGTAATAAATACTTTTATGCTTATTTTTCAAAAAAATCGATTCTAGACTATCGCCATTATCATAGCAGCTTTCTATAGATTTTTCAGATAATTTTTAAATAGCCGAAAACATTAACAACAACATAACTTGCAAACAATCTAAAAGGTTTGAAAAAAAAAAAAATTTCCTAAAACCTAAAAGATTATTTTCGATAATGTTACATTATTACATAAAAATCCGGGTGAGAGTCTCTCAATTGGTTATTTATCAGAAGTAGGAAGAGAGAGGAGTTATAATTGATTATTATGCGGGTAGTCAGTGCTTCTCAACGTCAGAACATTTACTAATATTTATCCATAAGTTTTTTTAAATCTATCTATGAGCAATGTTTTCATTGTATAATATATGTCTTTTGCCCGAATTAATTCTGGTTCTAAATTATTCTTTTATAAAAAAAATATTTGGGCAAAATAAATTATTGATGTCTTAATAATAATAAAGAAGAGTTGCATTAAACGAAATAAAGGATCATTTAAATAAATGATGAATGAGAATTCATAAACATTTCTCAGATACATCTCTACAAGATTGGATTGCACCTGTATTTGTATCCTAGTGACTTTCTATGAAAGTTTGGATACAATGCATTGCATTGTCGGTTTACCGTGTTATAATAATAGTCAAAGTCGTAATAGTTATTGTGCTGAATACGAATAAATGAATTGGACATTATTCCGTATACATGCATTTTTTTGTTGCATACATATAAGATAAGGGTTAAAATACATTATTACTGTCCCAATTCAAATTAAACATAGTGCATACAAATTATCGCGATTTGATTAATCTATTGATTTAAAAAACCTATAGAAACCTCACACGGTGCAATTACTATTTATAATCTAACCACAAAAAGAAGGTGTAATATCATTATATCAACTTGAATCGTATTGTGCGTGATAACGACAAAACGTGTTCCAGCGGTTTCATTGTTACTACCGTTCAAATCGCTCGTATGAGCAATAAGCGGTGGATACAATCCGACGAAAGATTGAGGCTAGAACGAATTCTGTGTTGGTATCAATACTTTTAGATAATACATAATTGCCTCACGTGTCGTGCTCGTGCGTGCGGCCAAATGTCAAGTGTGCTGAAAGTGTGTATTTTATTTCAGACGATGACCGCGAAAACTCGCCCGCGAGAACTAAGCGCCGATAGAAAATAGACAAACTAATACTATGGCGAGCAGAAGAGGCAGACCGTTGGCCGACAGTCAAAATGAGAGAGAAACACGTGAGGTAGGACTGAAGAAACGCCGCCTGTTACGCAATCGTCTTATAAACACATGAGATAATACGTGCTTTTGAATTATCGATAATAAAATGGACGGTTTATCGGGAGGGACTGGTGAATGAACGGAAAAAAACGAAATAGTATTCGAAACTATTTTTAAAAAGTCGCGATAATATGGATAATAAAGAAGAGACAACACAAGAGGATTAATAACACATAAGTCGTCAAGATATTTGCAGATGTAGCATTGACAGAGAACCTGGTTTCATTATGAAATGCGATACGATTTCTTACGTCTGGCTGAATTCTTTGTTCGACAAAATCACCCTGTGATTACTTTTTATATGGTACTTGAACAGTAAGGCATTTTAGTCAAAAATGTGGCGCGTAATCTAGTATATATGTATGTACCTATATGTACTACGTACATGAGTTGATAACGTAAGAAAATGCTGCACAATAATTGAACCTACTTGGATGGCATAAAGCATGTTTTATAATTAATAATTTATTGATGAATTCTAAACATGACATAGCTATAACAATCCGCCAAGTTACAGTCACTTATATACTCATTAGAGTTAACTAAAAAAGTATTTTTTTTATTCTTCAGATAACGCTATCTAATCAATATTGTTGTCAGAACATATATTTGATTAATAGTTATAGAGAAAGTTAAATGTTGGTTAGCGAACTACATAAAAATATCAAAAGTAAAAAAGATCACAGCTGGTAAGATCCAAGATATCAAATAGCAGGGAATCTTTACTTAATTGGAGTTGTTCTTTGTAGGAAATGTGTAGGCACCATATCGTATTTATTGACACTTACGTTTTATTCTTTGTATTTAATCATGAAATAATAGACCTCTGGGGCGTTCTAAAATTGCGCACTTTGCTCGCGAAAAACGGAAATTTACGATAAAAGTTTCACCACACGTTTAAGTTATTCATAAACAATTCTTACGTACTCATAAAGAAGCGATACATAAACCGAACGAGTATCGGAATTTTATGGTAATTCCCAAGATACATTCGTAATAATAGAACGGCTGCCAAGTAATGTGGCTGCATTAAGACAGTCAACAGATTGACGAGAATCAACTACAGATCAGAAATCAATCAACAGTGTAAAATAAACCATAAATTGAAAGTCCTTCTGATTCGATACGCTCGAGTCAAATAGATCAAATTAATTCTAATTTTCCGTTTACGATTTACGCTCACCCGAAATGAGGAGTCTCAATAAACAAGACCCTTCTCGCCCAAAAAAAAACCTATCTAGACTAAAGGTACTTCTGGTTAAAAGGATCTCGAAAGTTTGCCGGGAAACCGCAATTAAAACCAGTCGAGAAAGCTTATATTTTTCCACGAGCCATGCGTATGAGACACGAGAATAAAAAAACAACCTTGTAGTGAGGTAAACAAAATATTTTGAACCAATGATTCTGCTATGTAGAATAAATCCGTATGGCATAAATTTATATTTAAATCATCTGGAATAAAATACTACTGTAGAAAGACTAGAATAAAAAACGTAACAATAAGCACTAGACGACTGATTTTATAAAATACAACAATATTAACTGTATGTGTATAACCGATAGAGCGATTAAATATGTTTTACCGTTGCTTGGATTTTTAAATAAATATAGTATTATCAATTTTTTTCTTAAGCTTCGCGTGTATTAAATATTATATTTGTTGCAAATAGTTGATGACTCTTCTGTAACGACCTTACAAGAACAATGTATATTGCCGGTCGTTAAAGATATATTATATAATAAAATTTGGAAATATACACATGAATGGAAAATTTGAGTAGTGCTTTTCCTCTAAAAACGCACTCCTTCTATTGTACTAGGTAATGCACAAAAACACGCAGAATTCACGTGATCGCTAAAACAGGACTGTATTAGAACAAATTAAACTATTTGTTTAAATAAATAAAATTAACAATATACGTAGAGCAAGGAATTGTTTATAAAAAAGCACCAAATTAAATAGTCAGAATTTAAATTAACTTTGGGTCAGAATAAAAATTAAATCTGTCATAACAGCCTGGTCATAATTATATTATTCAGGGGCAAAATAAATATCAAATGGTTTGAATAG
Organism: Plectrocnemia conspersa; assembly: GCF_051122295.1. NCBI lineage: Eukaryota > Metazoa > Arthropoda > Insecta > Trichoptera > Polycentropodidae > Plectrocnemia > Plectrocnemia conspersa. Next base: position 10,414,989 of record NW_028277165.1, read on the forward strand.
AAATAGCATAAGGTCAAAATAAATATAAATGGGCAACAAATTATTTATTTTAGAAATATCCTACAACGTATCTCGCTCTAACCTAAACTGTTAGATAGGTTAGGTGCAAGGGAGCGAACGTTGATCAGAACAGTGAACACTGTGAATAACTCACAACGAATATATTTAATTGTATGAAGGAAACGAATGTATTTAGAGCGATGAACGAAGCTAGTATAACGACAGATCGGCAGCGGAGATCACGCTTAGCTTATTGTATTGGCATCTTATGACATCATTATGCTGACTTAAGGTTAAAATACAGATAATAAATTGTAATAAATACTGACTAAATAAAACATTATTCTGACCATCTGTCAAAATAATTCTTACGACTTAAGATAAATTCTGACCAGTCCAATTTTAATTCTAATTATTTAATTTAAATTGCGAGAAATTAATATAAATTCTGACCATCTAATATTTATTTTGTTATTATGCTTATATTCTGATCCATGTAATACAAATTTTGACCACAACTGTATATGAGCCATAAATAAAACATATAGTGAATAATATTGATGACCGTAACTCGAAAAGAAAAAAACAATACTATCCTATCGTCTTACACGTACCGGTATCCCTCCTCAGGACGACTGACCAAATCAGAAATTTATTAATAAGTTTATCATAATAAAATATAAATAATAGTAATAGATAATTACAATTCTGCAACAAATTGGAGTATAGAATATATTGTGATACGTAAAGCTGAGATTAATGTCTTTTCTTAAGTATACACAAACATAGCTCACCGAGCAAACAACAAGAGTAAAATTCAACAAGCATTCAATTAACCGACATAAATCGAAGATTTCGCAACGACATTCGACATACGTATGCATACAGTATAATGGGGCGAATTCGGTCAATTTATTCAAACGAATTTCGATCGGCGCGCTTGTTTATCGCGCCGTGCGATAAACGAGAGCAAGATATGAATTATTCACGGGGGGCCAAATGAACCGGATAAAAGATTTACTTATTTTTGGATACATATTGTGTGTTGTTTGAATGGACCGAAAGGGAGGAGAGCCGAGTGAAAAAATCTCGTTACGCAAACGATCGATTAATGAACCGTTATGTTTACGAAACGGTAGCGGATTACAATAATCGCCTGTAAATTCAGTGAGTTTAACGATGCTCACTAGATCCATACATGCATCTTATATGATGATAGATATTTATTTATACTGTAATATTTAAGTTTACATTACTGTAATATTTAAGTTTTATAAATTAAATGCATTAGACATTGCAATTATTCTGTATAAATGGAGAAATTATACGTAACAAGTATTTATGTACAAAAATAATATTGAAACATAAGTTAAAAATCTCTGTACGCGAATATCAGTACCAAAACGTTTGACTATATTGGTGAATTGATAACTGATTTGAATAATTACTTATATATTGTTATTATCTAATATAATGTGTAAATGTATCGTGAAGAAATATCAAAAATATAAACATTTTATTAGACATATTTACAGATATTTATATAATAATATGACATGTACACTCGGTATACATCACAGTAAAATAAAGGTTAAAACGACACACCTATGGTATTACATCTAATTGATTAGTTATCGCTGTCTTGCCGCTATATCACTGTGAAAACATTCAAAATGAATACCAAAAATGGCTTGAACGTACAATGAAAAAAAAAAATTCTAACCGGTTGATTTATATGAGAAAAAAACTAAGTCATAAATCAGATGTTAATATAAAAGTACAATATTACCGTACCCGTTCAAAATTTAAAAGACACGTATTGAGAATATTAAGGACGAACTCAACAAATACATATTTCGAGGTGATCAGAGATATCAAAATGTGATCAGAACTAAAGCCTATGTATATAAATCGGTAACTAATAGCTGAAAGACCTGGATTCGATTCTCATATATACCTTAATGATTTTCATTAAATTTCTATCATGTCTGGGAGATCAAAATTAGTGATTAATATATAATTAAATTTCCAATCGATTCGCACAGATTAGGTTTACCTATATTTTCCTAATCTCACAGGTGAATATCGTGATGATTAAATAAAATAAAATCGAGCTAGGTCATGCATAGTGACATTTATTGATTGTAACCTGTAATAATATCAATAAAGTATGTCACTGATTTACATACTTTGATCTCAGTATGGTATCTTACTACTTACTTAGTAATCATTGATTGTGTTTACTCCGCTTAACCGCATAGGTCTAACTGCCTGTCTTTTTGCAACGAGATTTACAATAAAAAAATGTTTCATGATTCATGATTCGGTTTTTACTTTGTTACTCTCCGAGGTTTAATGGTTTAATAATAAAAATGTCATTGTTGAGTTCGACCATAATATTCTGGCTATTCGTGATCGTTATTTTTCATTGCTTTCGAGCATGAATTAAACTGTTGTAATAAATAAGCATAATCGGATTTAGCGAGTAAAAAAATCTACGCGTATTTTTTGCAAAATGACGATAATATGCATTATACAATAATTAAGTAATGTAATATAGATAATGAACAGAAACAAAAATAGTTCAAAAATTTTGGCCTGGTCGCCAATTTAACGCTGTTTATGATATATTTAAAACAAAAACATTTATTCGAACAACTAAACATATTTTTATAACCATACAATCAATAATTACATTTAAACCAAGCTATAAACTAAATGAAGATTAATACAGAGTTTACTGCTAAATTAATCTAGAGGCGGTTAAGATTGAACGATAAGATTTAAAGTTAATCAAATACAACGCTAAGCCAAGCATTGATCGGCTTAACGATTAAAAAAGTTAAATAAAAATCGCGACTACACATCATCGACATTGGTCAGAGGATCTGGGAATGTGCGTTAAACTTCTCACGGGTTACATACATAACAATGCCTTCATTCAGAACTACCAATTTCTTTCCAATTTTGATAACGAGTGATCAGTCGAGCACAAGGCTATGCCGAATCAGTTCCAACTAAAAATCACCGTTCGACCCAATCTTTGACTATGGAGAGAACATACCCATTATATTTATTATTGTACGGCCACGTTTTAAACATTGTTTGGATGTTTAGTTTGCAACAAAGTAAACTTTGGTCTTCACCATTCGAGTGTAGAAGCGCACAATTGCATAACGCCAGACATGGTCAACAGTCAATTACAACCATCAAGAGGCACGCCTCCGCGTCCATCTCAAGCGCTCTCGAAAAAAGTATCCCGCATGCATAATAATAACTGGCGTGTGCTTAAAAATAGCCCAGAACTCGCGACTCGCACATAGCCCCTGTGGTCTATATTTGCGGATTTGGGGATATTACACATTGTACGTGACGGTGGGCATGCACTCGCGAAAATTCCCTTCAATGCCACAGAACGGTCGTTACGAACCGGCATCGCGAATGCCAAGGTCCCCGTGCAATTTTTTAGCGAAAATTAAGATGTAACTAACAGCGAGAACGAAGCCGGCCGGCTGTCAAAAAGCGTTTTATTTATGTTAAAAGAAACTTTAGATGCGATGCGAAAAAAGCGTAATGGACTTTCGGAATTGTTTTCGACGTGGGCACTAAGACTTTTAAATTATTTTAAAATTAACTATGAGCGACGATAACGCTCTGACGTTATTTGGTTTTATTACGTTTTTAAGTTGCGCCGAGCAAAAGTCAACGACACGTTTATCGCGCTTACTCTACACAAATCCGTAAAACGTAAGAAAATAATAAAAAAGTGATAAGCGCCAAAACGGTCGATAAGAAACGCGAGCAGCGCGGGATGAGACCATTATTGCGTGTATCCCGCATCCGTCTACAAAATTGGATTATTGACATAAAGTGGCAGTACCGACCGAACGCTGGTAGATCCGAGGAATACATCGAGTGAATGATTCGATCAGGACAAGAGGAAAAAGCGCACACTTCTAGGAAATTGAACTTAGCTCGATTGTGCTAATACTATTTTACTATGGTATTTATATACGCATTTATCCTTAAAACACTCGCGTACCAAAAAAGTTTCCATTCGCTTCGCGAACACGTGGACCCGTCACTTTTACGTTTTACGATACTGTTGTTGTTTAAAACAATTGATAAATTATGATTACGGAACTTGATTTGAAGTTAAGTTACGATAACAAACCTATTATTTTGTATTGTATGTATTACAGTGAATGTGTTTTGCCAGTGAAGTTATATTTTCATGTATTTTTGCATACATCGAATGCATTTTTGGTGGTAGATATATATTTCTACTGATGGGTGCTAGTGAAACTATATGCTGCTCTTAAATGTCTATGAAACTCAATTTGACAATTGCGAAACATTTGCTGTTAAGAAAATTAGCCAAACTCAACTTGATCCAATGAAAGTTTTAAAACTAAACTATAGTTTTTGAACTTACATTAGCTTAATTAATTTAGGTTAGGTTAGGTTTGGGTTTGATTTAATTTATTTTAAATATTGTAGTATTTTGTCGAACGATGTGAGGTCATAACTGTGAATCTCTAATCAGATCAACGGTTTGTAAATAAATACAATTAAACTGATACTGAGCAATAAAATTATATTTATTCTGGTAAAAATAAAACTTCACTGGTAATACACATTCACAGTAACATATACAATACAAACACAATATTTGTAGTAATCGATGTATTCTATGTTAGTTAGTAGGGTAATCAAATGCTGCGAACGTTAAAAACGGAACACACCATCTCTGCTTGAAATGATCCTATCGATCGATTGTTAATCAAATCTCATGAAATTTATTTAATATTGCTTTCCAGCAAGACACTTTTTATATTTTCGCTTCAATTTATGCACAAAAACAGAGTTTAATGCGATTTTGATACGATGGACAATTTTGTTGATACAAACAAAACCAACGTAACTGAAAATACATTTATATTAAATATTTTTATTTAATATCTTCGACTTCGCATATCAGGTTCAAGTCAGTTGTTTGTCTTGGAATAATCACCCTCAAAGTATAAAACCTTTCCAGTGAAATTGTATCATAACATACACTAGTGTTTATTTTTCTCTCTTCTCAGGTACATAAATTTGGCAATTATTCGATCCATTTCATAAACACTCGTGTCAATTTGGCAACTGTGCTGAACAATGCAGTATACGTGTACATTCACTGTGCTTCTATTTACTGTCATATGCAATGAATGTTTTATTGTGTGCATCTTCCGCGTCACGAGTAGGCGCCGTACAATAGAGTTTGATATAATACCACTGACGTCACCATCATCATCAACAGTAGAAACAACACAAAAAAAAACAGCCGTATCATTGGCAATAATAACAACGCGCGCCGCGTCCTTGAACTTGATAATGGCTTCGATTCGTAGGCGGGTGGGTGGCGTTGGGGCGGTCGAGTTGAGCAGTATACCAGCACCTGCGGCCCCTCTTACCATGTCTGCGGTCGGCTAGTAGAAAACAGCTGATCCGTGCGCGATAAACGTTTGTTATGCAACGAGAGCGAGCGAGAGAACGAACGAATACTCGACGCGCGCGTGCGATAGCGGCCGGTGCAGAAACGCGACTCTCAAACGCGCCGGTCTGGCGGCAAGTGCTCGGGGAGCGCGGCCCTGCGCGCCGGCAGCGGGGTGGGAGCAGCCGCCCGCTACAGGGCGCCCGCAAAATGAACGAACTGCAGCCGCACTACGCCCGAATTGCCCCCACTCACTACTAGTGCAACGACGTCGCTTTTCACTCTCTCTCTCTATCCCTCTCTCGCCAGACGATCTATCGAGTCCCTTTTTTTATTCATAGTTTCAAAGAAAAGCTCTCTAGCGCCGCGAGGAAACTAGTTTTCCCGCGACGTTCCTCGACACCCCTCCGTTCATTGTACAATTGCATTCCAGTGGCGTACTATTAAATATGGTCGAAAGTCGACTAGTAATCTGTTCAATTATTAATGGATCTATACATTCCAAACACATGGAAGTAAGCTAATGTAATAGTAAAGTTCTTCGTAAGCCGGATACGGACCCTACGCTCGCTAAGAGTTTTCTGTCCATCGCATTTAAATGTATATTCGAGCACCAAACATATTCGCCATTTTTAATTATTCGTTATTTGAATATTTATCCAACTATTCGTAAAGAATTTGTAGTGATGTATTTAAAAAACGACTAACTCTAAAAACACAGCTGCGTTTCATGCGTTTTTGTGTATTAATAAAACAACGAAATTTTCTTCGTTATAGCGCTGCATTATTTACATCCCAATTGTGCACTTTTTGTGGTTAATTAATTGGAAATTATTTTCTTATCTTTATATTATTCTTAACAGTCATGGCCATAATTACTATTTTCCGACAAACAAAATATAAAATAAAATAACACGTTAAGATTGCCTAAATTCCATAAATTTCCGAGATAAAATTGTGCAATGTGGACTTTTACAATAAATACAAATCATGTTTAATTTGTCTGACTGAAGTAATGTATTATGGTTATATTTTTAGTAATTTTTTAGTACTAGATACTTTTTATTTTATAACATTATGTCTGAATGAATCTATATTCATAATTTTATATACTGTATTCAAGTAGTAGAATCTAACGAATATTTGGAAACATTTGGTTATAACCCTAAAGTTATTAGGGTAAATTTAAATCCTTTTGCTTATTCTCCCATGGTCAACTCTGCTTTTACGCATATACAGGACTTTTTTGTCATGAAACACGGTGAAACGGCGTTCCGGTACCTTTCTTTACGGTATTTGTACTGTTTCAAAAGCAATTGTTACTGAAAACACGTGCGTAGCGAATGGAAATTTGCGGAACATTTTATTTATTTATTTTTACGTAAATAAGAAATCATTATTTGAACATTTTCTTTATTTTTAAATGTAAAAGTTTAACCTCAAGTTAAAGAAAATTCCGGTTACTTCTCAACCGCCGCCGGTCCCACTAAAAATAGTCGAATACAATAACAGAAACGACGACAGAAAATATTGGTGCAAGGTGATGATTTTGAAACATTTTAAACTAATCTTCAGGAGTAAAACCCAACTCAAAATAATTCGTCGGATTGCTGGTCATTAGATAAAAAAAACGATTTTTCTCAGAAATTGAATGGTTAAACATACTCAAAATTAAACTTGGCTGCACACCTTGCAGAAATGTTTTGAACTGATACTTGGCTGCACACCTTGCAAAAACTTTTGGAACTGAAACGACGATGGTTTTTTGCACACAGCGATAATTCCACATCAATATACACATAAATGTATATTTAGGAATACGTCAATATTAATAAAAAAATGTCTGTATAAATCCAAGATGTCCACGTGATTTTGATTTAAGAATATTTAACAATTATATTAGTAATTTACATTAGTATGATACAGATACACTAACATTTCCTATAACCACACATATATTTACTTTAAATATAAAGCAGTTGGAATCAAAAGCAAAATTTATATGACAATAAGAAATCTATATTCAGTATTTTTGTGTGCGCAATAATCGGATTTTTAGTATTAATCTTTGTTATATTCATATAAAGTGTAAAAAAATGAAGCTTAGCGGTTGACGTTTTGAGAAACGATGATACAGGAATTATTAGAAAGATTGCTACCAAAAAAGAATTAGTCTTTCTTCCGTATTTTTACAAACGAAAAAAAAACATGAAAAACATAAAAAAACAACAACAAAATCAATTACACATAAATTATTAAATACACGCCATACTCATAAAAGGGTTAAAACACCCACGTTAATATAGGAAAGGGATGTCCGGGAGAAAGAGATCTGAAATCATCTAAATTCTAACCAACTATAACACTGGAGCGGAGCTCCTTATAAAGTAACTGAAATATCTTATATGGAACGACTTCCGCAAAAGCTTTAGCACAAAGGACAATGTGGTAATTAATTAAAATTGATGACATAAAAGTAATGTACGTTAAAACATGGTATGGGTAAAAATTACAGAATTGTCAGACATACACGTTCTTAAATACTACCTACGAACTTATTTATATCTCACATGTATTAAATTCATCAATACACAAATCAAATCAAAAGTGCAAAAACATACTACATTAATTTCAAGAGTGATATAACGCAAAAGTGCGTGTCATTCTTGACTCTCTAGAAAGCGAAAGTAATGTAACATTATTTGCATCATAGACATTTATTTAAAGCTAAGTTTTTTTTTCACAATTAAATAACATATTTTTTGAGTTCTGACGTCACTGTGTTCAACGCAATAAAAAACAAGGCAATTTACAAAGGACCTCTGTTCCAGTATGAATAATTTTATCATATATTCCCATAGAAAATTAATCTGAAAATGTCGCTCATATCGGTTAATAATATTCATATTATGTAACATGGTATCAACTAAATTTAATAATCAATATCATTTTAATATGCCAAATTATAGGGTATCATATCAAAAAAGAAAGGTTCATTATCCAGACCATAAACACCTACGCCTCATTGCAGGTATTATACAATTGGTTTTCAAAATATAATTATCGCGCGGCAGATAGTTTTAAGTGAAATAACATTCAATCTAAACGTTTTGCTTTGGTAATAAATAATAAGATCAGAATTTACTGCGGGGTGAAATAATGTCTCGAAACGTGAGTGGTATTTTGATTCCAGCAGTTATAAAGCACTAGAGCAGGGGTTCCCAGCCCTGTGCCCGCGGGCACCATGGCGCCCGCGGACCGATTTGTGTGCGCCCGCCACTATTTGACTGCAATAGAATTTTTTCACAAACACTAATTAAAAATTTAAATTATTTTTAATTATTTGTTAAGCCTACACTCTCTTGAAGTTGTCCTAACCGAAGCTACAACTGAAATCGGCCGAGATCGCCGACTTTTTCCGATTATAGCTCCTGTAAGTGGCAAAAAAGGAATCTTTGACGAGTCAGGTGGTGCCCGCCGCCCTACCGATAATGTAAAATGCGCTCTAGGATACAAAAAGGTTGGGAGCCCCTGCACTAGAGAGTTAAACTAGGGTTTAATGTGCTTGAATCTGTATAGTACAAACCTAATGTTTGAATGAAAAAAATATGTAGAAAACAATCTACAATCTAGCATAGCAACTTATTCGCTTTCCCATTAAAAATTCGTGCTAGCTATCTACGGCGTGAATCAAAATATGTTTGTAAAGCCTGAAAAAATATTGTAATCTTCCATAACCTATATGATATTTTTTACAATGAATATCAGCACTTTTAAACAGCGTGCACTTTGCATTAGACACGTGGGATTGAATCAATTGGAAAATTGTGGCGCAAAGTTGAATCAGTGCAACAATGTACCTAGTATAATTGATAAAGAAATAGAAAACGTTCAAAGACTACAAAAAATATAACATACGTTCATTTGCAAATTCAAACGTGACTGCCAATATAATATAACGTAAATAGATTAGCAGTATAAATCTATTTTTAAATTTATTTTTCATTCGATGTAATTAAAAACGGGCATGCGTTTTTTTATTAAAAATTGCAGATTCAAACACATTAAAATTCTCTGGCTATACAATGTAATTTATAATCAGTAGAATTGATTGAATGATAATAAATCATTGGGTCAACCATGCGAATCCTAAGAATGAAATTAGCTCAGAATACTTATTTCGTTTTAATATTTATGTTTATCTCATTATTTAAGAGATTATTATCGTCCATCCTTGAACCCTTTAATTTTCCTTAATCCGCAGTATATACCTAGTTAATTCATTCGACGCTGTTTGTCATAATCACACAAATTATGTTAAGATAATACGTAGCACGATTCTCTTCATATCTTTACATAATCAATCTTAGATTACAAGCTTTGAGAGAGGACTGTAATAGAGTAGCATATTGCGCTATCTTACAGCTTCAGTTAAAAACGTTCCACTAAAAATCAAAGCTAATTTGACGAAACGAGCGAACTAATCATTTAAAAATAATAGCCAAATCTATTATCGTAATAAGTTAGCTCTGAAACGCAGGAAAAAAACAGATAGAAACAAACAACTCTAGCACGAATTACATAAATAACAAAATGTATAATAATAGCTTAGATTAAAACGAAGCCAACATGTGTTATAGATAAATTTAGCTCGCGAATTTAACGGTTCGGTAAAGGGCTATACTGCTACATAATTTGAGCATACAGATGGAAAACGAACGAAACGGCTTGAATATTTCGCGGCAATATCGAAAATTGACTTCCGATACGACCGACCCTTATCGCGTAGGAAAAGGGTAAGGGCCGCGAGAGACAATCTCGGCTTCCGGCTATAAAGAAGTTACGATATCGATCGATTCGAAGGGCTCTCCAAGGTCTAATTTTGGCCGTTGGTTGCATGAAGACTCGACGCGTCCGTTCTTATGCATTCTCATTCTTTACGAGTGCAAAAAAGTTGGCACACGACGACGGAAAAAAAACGGGCACGTCACGCGGAATCCTGTCGGACGGGTTTCGTTAATATGGCGGCGGGTTTTCTCTCTCCAGACATCGATCAGTGCGAGCGTTCGTCGCGACGAAATACGACAAATAGCCTAAATGCAATCGCCGTCGCATAAAAAAACTGGTATCGCACGTTGTCTTTATTTATAAATCGAAACCGGTATAACGATCGAGGAGCGCCACGAACAAATCAGATCAGAGATAACCTCATTCTGCGATACTGGCATGATTGAGGATATATATCAGCTCACTTAATGCAGGTATAAAGTCAAAAGAAAGAATAGCACAGGGTGTGTGTTGCTCCAAAATTGTCTGGCCTAGGAATATAATAAGAATTGGAAGTCTACACACATATAATTAAATGAGTTAATTTCAACAAAATCCATTGAGCAATAAAAGCCTAGATTATATAACGGAGTTACGAAACACAATCGCGTACGTCTAAAAATCTCGCCGATTTAATTAGCTAAAAATCAAATACACTTTATTTACGCACATTCCCACGTAAGAAAGTGCACTTTATCTACGCAAATTCATTACGTAATGCTCCAGGGTAACGGAAATATTTATAAAAACGGTTTAATATATACAACTACACAAAAAGGGGCCACTTGATCCGGTAACCTTATTTAAATAATGATTATCAATCGATTTTTTATTCTTGTCAAACAATCAAAACATCGACGTAACACACATGAGATATGTGTATATCCCTTCGGGTTATTTTGTAATTAAAAATTATCATTCTTCCGGAAATTTGCATTCGTATCCTTGTCACTTTAACAGCGTGTGAAGAGATTAATATCATTAATTTATTATTTATGCAAAAAAATAAAAAATCGCCCTTAAGTCTACCAGTTCAGTTCAGTTTTTGTCCAAATCTTCAACTAAAAATTAAATCATTTAATCGCCTATATATAAAATACTGTACAAAAAATTTGGAGGAATAGTGCTCAATAAACGTGTACATCAAACAACATGATGTTACATGAGAAATGAAAATATATATGTATGTACATAAAAATAACCGTGTCACAAATTATTAGAAACTACGAAAAATAAAAATAATTTCAAATAATAAATAAGAGAATACAGATAACTTCAAATCCCATATAAGCCCTAGTAATTTTGAATTTTGCTATCGTTTCTAAGAGCATAATTAGTGAAAATTATATAATTATAATTCTGATCGATCTTGAGAGATTAAGTTTTTCTATATTTTTCAAATCCCGCGGGTGAATGTTGTTATAAAACTCAAATGCAATACTAACATCTATTAATTATAAGCTAAAATTACAATTTATACTTAATAAAACGCATTGGACTAACGCCTATCATGTTACAACGAAAGATTTACAATAAATGAATTAATGTGGGGTTTCAACAATGGTTTAAAATAACACAAACTACAATGATTTAGCGTCAACAATGAATATAGAAATATCTACCCGTGTAAGTTGCGAGACACGCGCATAGAAACAATACTTTTTACCTTTTATCGAATAGCATTGTTGTAATATGCCATCATGACATTAAGTCATCTTGAGTTCATTTTCACTAAAGGGTGTTGACTTTTTGAAGGTATAGTTAGACGCCAACACTGGAGAAAATCACTGAATATTACTACGACTGACTGTAGAATAAGCGACGCAAGCACACTAAACGACAGACTCGAAGAATCACCCGACTATCGCTGATCTAACGATTGCCATTCTTCTGTATTTTTTTGATAAATTATATATTTATGAAGTTAACTGTTACCAGCTTTCCCGGCGAATCCCGAAATTAATATTGTCAAAAATATTCGTCATTGTTTTATAAATGAATATTCGAAGTAATTTCATAATTTACAATTCTAAGCCTTTCTGTGTCAGATATTTAAATAATTCCACTTCAGACGCTAAATTCGCACTAATTTAGTGTTCATTTTTTGCGAAAGAACAAAAGATTAATTTTATATTCATATTATTTAATAGCATAATTTCATTATCATTACAAATAGCAACACAATTCAATAACATTTTCTTGTTTAAATATGTACTTACGTCTATTAGCTAATGACGTTAAAAGAAGATGCTTATAAAACACTTTTGGAAATGCTAAAGGTTAACGGCATAAGTAATACTGAACTGAACAACTGAAAGTGCATAAGGTTAACAACAGATAAGAGATAAGAGTAGAACAATCTGGAAGACAGTCGATTATTATTATATTTTTGAAAATTGTTTGATAAGTATACACGTATGATATCGGCTATATGAAATCATAATGTGTGTTTATTCGCGTTTAAGCGAATCACTATGTAAAGAAAGAGAAATTTCGGTCGAAATTATGAAATAAACTTGCACTATTCGCGCATCGATCCTGGAAGTGGTCCAAGATTGGTCCATGTGGCCTTGGGCGGAATCATCCGAATATACTATGTAGTTGCTTTACGAGCCAAGTGATCCTGACTGTGTTGAACGAAATGGGCAGACAAAACACGGCCATGTAAATCATGTCGCCGAACCACCCTTAGTAAGGAATTGGGTGATGCAATACAAGGGGTCGATGCTGGTGATGACGTCATAGTAACAATATAGCGAGATAATGGTGCAATCGGAGTTACGTGAACGCGCAAAAGTAGGGTTGGGAGTACCGGTAGTGATAAGAGTACGGAAAAAACTCGTAGCGAGAAGTGAGTCACAGGGGCATAAGAAAATTAACTTCACAGAACTGATATATATCCTCATAGTATACGTGATTCGAGTTGCGTTGCGGGAAAGGTATATTGATAAGAGTTAAACGATAACGCTTTACAACCGAAGGATGTGGCTGTCTCGGAAGCAATAGTTGTAACGATTAATATTCCCGTCACTTTTCCAAACAATTAATTCCAAGACATCTTTCGAGAACAAACGTCAATACTAGCAAAGCGAAAGTGAACACCAATAATAGCGTTATAAAACTTGAACACGGCAAAGAGTCAAATCGAAAACTACAATATTGGAAGTGGAACAATACACGTTTTACAAAGAATATTTAATGAAAAAATCGCACTTGTTCTCTTGAGGTCCAGTGTGGTCGTAGAAACAATTTAAAGACACTGCTGCAATACACAATTTATAATTATTATAATCATAGAAATAAACGTCACAATCCTATAACCTTCTGTACATCAGATATCTTTAAGCCCCTAATCCTTACTTCGCTTGCAACGGCAAACGCCCCAGTTACGTCACTATTCAATTCCCTTTGTTAAAACCAATGTTTTACAGCGTTTATTAAAGCAGTAGTAAATAAAATAAATACCACAGAGTACAGTTACATTTAAAGAAAAAGTTCGCACTTCTCTGATTTAAGGCTCGAATACGTGACTGGGAAACGTTGAATGTTGAGATAAATTGAGTGTAATTCAGAACATATACACGTGTATACATAGACCATAGAGATATAATACAATGGTTATAATTTTAGAGTAGCTCGGGGAATAGCGGTTTATGAAGAATATACGCCAATCTATTATTTTACTATAATGTTTCTAATCAAATAATGTCAACAGAATGAGGGAGCTTATAACTTATATGCATACTGAGGTTTACTATATTGCACCAAATACTAGTTGATTTACGACGACAGCCGCAAACCATAATTGACACACGTGATACATTGCATCATAACCAAAATATTAAAAATGTAAGCAGCTTAAGATTCGAAATGCCATCCCTTGTAAAACCTGTTTTAGAGCCAGGACGCCACGCTTGTTGCTAACTCAAAGATATGTATTTGGCACATTGTTTACGCAGTCAATGTTTGATCTGGCGAGACGTTTTCAATTACCAAAAGAAAAAAGTACGCAAAACAGCGCCAATTTCATTAACCGTCAATTGCAGAAGGTTACTCTCGGTCGGAGGATCTTTAAGGATTAACGTCAGTAAAAGTGTAGACAGTTACGACAGTTTCGAGCAAAGTTACGGCAAACCGGCGAATAAAATAATCCACCAGAGAAACGCATCTAAAAATATAAGTAGGGAAAAAATACGAATAAACATACATACACAAAGTAAATATCAAATTACACAGTTTGGTTTGGATTTCTTGATGTTATTTGCATTGGCTGTTGAACAAGCCGTCTAAAAAATACATGTATCATCAGAATACATATAGGCAGCCTGATTTATGTGGCTTTCTCCAGTCTGGAACGTGGAAAATAAACGCAACGCAAAACATTATATCGCTCCAGATTATATTTTTTTATAAATTGGTACAATACGTAAGAGGAATTTAATGAATGTTGTTAGAATATATCACAACTAAGCAATAACTTACGTATGTAATTTTATTTAATAATTAAATTGGCTATCAAACATGAATCCGCAAACGGCTCAATTGAATATATTATACAATATATATATATAAATCAATAAATATCTTATATTATTGCAAAAAAAACAAAACCGTTTACAAACAAGATTTTAGATTTTTCAATTATTCGAATATCAAATACCAAACGATAAAATATTCGAATATATTCGTCGAGTTCTAGAAAGAATCAAATAACACTAATCAATAATATCAAACTTATCAGTACGAAGCTTAATTATAATAGTCTGAAAATTAAGTATTATTTGCATAAAAAAGTCAATACCAGCCATTGCGAGTCCTCAGCTGCATAACATTACCTCGAAAGTATGAGTAATTTCTAAAACTTCGGCAATTACAAAGTTATTTTTTTCATTATTTTGTTTGCTGTTTATTCGCGATAATTGCCATGGCTGTTATTATATAAATGACATACTAATAAGAACATAATTTTCGCAAAAACAAAAACTGACACAATTGGACTGTAGATAATGCAACAGTACAACGAATAAAAAATGACCACCTACGTTGTTGTGATACACAATGACTAAAGAAGTAATTCACAACTCTTTTTGGTATTTTTAGAAATGAAAAACTTTAAAATAATTCACTACAAAAAGTTGAAAAAACGGGTGAATATATTATCGAATATTAGGATTTAGTGCCTAATAACAAAAGTGGAAAAAATTTTTCCAAAAGAAGTTGCTCTAATCAGTCTCTCACGTCAAAATGTGGCAAGAATAATTAACGATATTTTAACTGAAATTACAGCAACGCTCAAGACAATTTCAAAAAAAACTTTGTAGTGTAATTTTTGCTCAATTTGCTATTTTTATTAGAGGGGAAGTCAAATAATTGTGACAGAAGAACTCGACCTTGTGAGGGGAAGTTAAATTATTGTGACATAAATTGGGCGCAAGTTCGTCACATCGATTTGCTCCTACAGTGACTGGGAAATATGTTTGATCCGTAAATTTAATTATCGTTAGTTGTTGTTACGGTAATTAATTATATTAAAAATAATTCATTGAAGCATCTTCGCGAAATTGAATCGGAATACAGTGATCAACTTTTATCGAGGAAACTGCTTATAAAGATTTTGAAAATTAAGGGAGGAAATTAAGATTTTTATGAACGAAAGTGGCAATAATATATCTAATTAATACGATGATTAATGCCTTTTAGATTTATGCTTCTATCAGTTTTAATAATAATAAAATAAAATCGGAAGCTACAATGTATCATATGATATGATATGTATCATATGATATTATGTTATCATAAAAGCCTTTGTAATAAAACTCTAGATTTATGAAAATAAATTACGGTCAAATAATACCATTAATTTACAATTATTAAATTACTTTATTAGTGACCGCAAATTTTTTTCATATGCGAATGAAGTCACAAAATTAATTAAATCATTTGGCTAAAGATTCTCATTCTCATACACGTAAAATACACATACACGTACATGTAAAAGTATGAGGAAATGTTCTAAATATTATTCGCTCCGTTTAACGTGCAGCACTTCCAAATTTGCAAACGGAGCTAATAGACCTGCAATCAGGCATGAGGTATAAACGTGAATTTTATCAGGGATATATGTACACGATATATGTATACAGCTACATATCGCTACTAATCGTACTTTTCGATATTAAATAGAAAAGCAACAGGATGACTGTTGTAAACAAGAGCAATCAATTTCGATGCAGTCCATGTAAAAATTATCAAGTACAACATTATTTATTAGGTAAAAAAATATTTCGATAAAGTTGTTTTTATGTATGCGGCCCACTAAAGACCAGTATTTCATTAAACAGATAATTATTTACAGATTCCACTAAAGGCTGATACAATACTATGAAATAATATTGCGTATTAGCAACTGTTGCATAGATATTACACTACATGTACAATGAATGCTATTTTGGAAATGTTTCAGATGTCGTGTAGATAAAATGCTTATCGACCACACGAAGCACAGTTATAATATGCAATATATTTTTGGTTTTCAGCTCTCGTGGTCGGCTTTGGTATATTCTAGAACAGTATTCGGCATACTCATTCTATATAGAATTTATTTTAAAGAATACGATGCCACAAGCTACCACTAGATTACGATCATTGTCCTAAAATATTTACTTTTTTAATTACACACCTGTTAATATATACTTAACCAAAGTCCCAAGCAAATCCACGTTTTTAAACACGGCCCCTCCACTATAATTAAACTTTTGAACACGAGCACCTCATCTTGAAAATCGATCTGGAATATTCAGATCAAAGCCGTCTCTTTTCCTCGCACACCTTCCCGCTCCTTCGCCACCCTTTCGAAACACTAACCCGAGCAATTAATATTCATCCCCTACTGCGAGAAGAGACCGGAGGAGTTCTTGCGCGACATTACATAATAACAAAATATAAACACGCGACGAGAGCAGCACACTCCGGTGGCTTGGCGCATGTTATTTTCAGACCTGAGTGCAGCGTTTTTTTTTATCGTCTCAGTTCTCAGTTGAGAATTCTATTCCAGGATGGTGCACTGGACACTTGTTGCGACGTAATTCGAGGTCCGACAGACCACAACACGGAGCGTTGACCCCCTGATGCAAAACAGTGGCCCGCGTGCGATTTTGGCTGCATTTCAAAAATAAACTAGACATTCCTCAGCCCAAAGGTATGCCTACATTAAATTCTCTAGTACATATCAAATTATGGATTACGTGTAAACTAGATCATAGTAAACTTTGCCCACTAAAATATACACTATTAGTAGGAAATAATATGACGCTTAGCGATAAAGATCCGAATGGGGTTTGGTGGTGGCGCTAAAAAATACGAGCGAATAAAATCCGATCGTAAAGGTCGTCAAGGTTGACCGTCGCTGCACACGTGGTTGGCATTTCACCATAAAACAATTTAATTAAATGGCATCACGCGAAAGCGTAAAAAATATAACGGGCAGATTTTCAGCGCTGCATTCGATTATGAAGACCGTTTTGAGCCCTTTTTGCGTGGAATGGGCCATAAAAGTAAAATATTCAATACAAAGAATGGTGCCATTCGTGTGAAAGTATACATTTAATACAGATGTATTACTCAAAATGGGACCCGTGGTATCTATTGATACAGTATTTTTAAGCCCTTTTTGATTCAGCTACTGTATATGTATATTCTAGCAATACAAAACATGCCTATTTTAAGACAAAATATTAAGTTAGTTGATTTCAAATTCTGACGACACAAGATAAAAGAACCGTGAGAAAATAAATAAATCGATTTGCCGAACAAGTGTATTCGTTACAACGACTTTCGTGATAATCGAATATTTGGCTGAAATTGGTAAATGGATAAAAGCGAACAGCCCGGAACACACCATAAAAAATATCCAGCTGTTCAAACTACGACGGTTACGCAAAAGCGTTCATATAAAAGAGACAGTAGAAAATAACAAATCGTCTTTTCCTCATTTGCGTTAACACATTCAGTTAGAGAGCTATCCATTTCATCAATATTCATTTGTATTAGTAATCATTATCGTTATGTTGACTAATACAAATAAGCTTAAGCTTTAGCTCAGATACTTACATACATGTACATACACCTATTTTTTTTAAATGCAGACGAAATATAGAAAGAATTATGCCAATATATATATTTAAGAATTATTGGGGCGCACACCTAAAAAATATGTGCTCCATCTCATAAAAATTGTTTCTGCTCCTCATAGCTTTCGCCGAAAACATCATTGTGTCTGGCGAGCTCTTTAGGAAGTTGGATGGCTCGTATAAAAGGAGCGTTCTCAAGCCGAGGAAATTGAATGATTGTCGACACCACCCTTCAACAACTTCAAAAAAGTGCTTCATTGAATATACGCCATCGCAAATATTTTTTTAAATTAGTCAAAGTAACGTATTTTGAAACTACATCTTACGTAGACATCAGTATAAATTCAATATTTTGAGTAGTTAAAAAACATCGATTCTTATTCACGATGTATAAGTACAACTAAACGGCCATCTTCGCATTTTCCGAATAGACCCTCGTAAACCCAAGCAAGAACGCTCATGATTTTTAAAAGAAAATTCGATAAGCCCCAGGTCAGTAGGTTACGATTTCCACAAATGAAAAAATATGGACGCCATCGTATTATTGGTACGTGACCGAAAAAAAAAACATTTTTTTCGAGCCAAGAAATATTAATAACATGTAATATATACATTAGGGCTGATACAATTTTAGCCTGAGATTAAAAACTATTAAAAGCAAGAATATTTTAATTAAACCTGTAAATACAAACTTTCGTATTCTCAACAAAAATTTGTATTTACAGGTTGCTCCGACTTAGTAGTAAAAAGTAGCTATCATGACACTAATATATAATATATCCGTCTAATCCAGTTGGCAACACTGCGCCATTCTGTATTTATATTATAAATATTTATACAATTTTCAATGAATCGATTATCACGCATTGAACGACATTTACAATATATATTTTTTTACAACGATTCGCTTGCCAACGAATTTCAGCTACAGAAATCACGACAAAATCTGTGCTCATATGTATGATAATATATTTCAATAGCGATCTCGATCATTGTAAAAAAACTATTTAGTGAACCTGAAAAGATTTCCAAGTAACATTTTCCAAGAGTATTTATTATAACCAAATATATATATAACTTTCATAAATGTTCTTTTATTGTTAAGGTTTAAATTAACTAATTACTTTCTTAAGTAATAAATACACTTCGTTTCATTTAACAAAGTCACTATAAGGCTTATCTCGTATTTCACAACGGTATTTCGATGGTCCACTTGCGCCGAGAAAAGTTGTCATATACGTTCCAAATAGCTAATTGTTATTCAGACACTTGCAGCGCTCGGACGATTTTAAATTATTATCGTTATACATCCGTAAATGAAAACGATATATAAATTATTGATTTTGATAGCTTATGACTTTCACTATTTCAACATAAGAAAATATAGTAACATTTCCAATTTCTCTAAATTTGTTTAAAATATAGAAAAGGGTAATGATACGTATATCGCACGAATATCCGAATCTTGTACGTAAACCTAAAGTTGTCATATCTTTTTTACATATGAATAATGCCGAAATAGAAAGACCTCAAAGTGACGCTGTTAAAAGAAACGAAGATAGTTAAATATTTAATTATTAAATATATAAATATAAATTAAATATTTATAAATGGTTAAGTATTAAATTATTAAATAAAAAATATTATCTTCCTATTTGTTTGCTAAATATAGCTCTGAAGTCAATGTAAACAAATTTAAGGCTTCTACAAACAATCCGATTCATTCATGGTTTATTTAAAATTTATAATTGTAACTATATGTTCAATAAAATAATTATAAGATTTAAGATCACGTAGAATGTAATATTTTGAGTTCAGAAATGTATAATATATTTAACAGCGATCCTGATACTCCCGTCGTCAACCGTGACAAAAAAATTAAACTGTCAGAATACCGCGTGATCCATCTACGTAACACATCTCGCTTTTACGAGCGAAAACCTATGCCAAAGTACACAATACTGATGTACTACACACACATTTGCTAAAACGCCCGTGGCGCCTAATATCACAGGGAAAGAAAATAATTATTTGTGATCTATACAGGAATTGTCAAAGGTGTCAGCCGGCAAAGAGAAAAAAGTCACATCACATGACGTGTCTCGGGGTAGTTAGTTGGCGTCACGTGAGTCTTCAATAAGCGTCGGAAAATTCATTCGATAATGGAACGGCTGAGTATTTTTACTATATGTATATATATACGTATGTACCTACTTGTTTTCCACGACAGCGCTATTTATGTGATCAAAATATATTTAAAAATGTAAACGTGGAAAACGCAGCAGTGTTATAAAAATTTGGGTCGAAATGCAACTTTTATTTTCATTCAACAAGAATATTTTTAAATTGTATAATCATCACCAACATTGAAGCAATGTAAGAGGTTAAATAACAAAAATGCGATTAATGGTAATAAAGAATTCAATACCGATAAAATATTAAATAAAATACTCTTACTACGTAATAATAAGGAAAAAATATACATACGTATAATACATAAACGCACGACACACATGTGTGAATTTAGTTTATTTTTAGCTATTGGTTTAATTAAATTTTAATAAAACCCTACATATTTTTAGAAGCTATTTATTGCCGAACGTAGCAACATAGGTATAAAAATATATCTCTTAGGCCCAAATAGGTAAGAGTGTGTAGCTACATTAAGAAATATACGATTGCCAAAAACACAATAAAGTTGTAGTAGACCACGAGGAAGATTGCGACCATACTGAAGAATGTTACATCAAACGCTACGATTAAACTAGTTAAATAATGAAAAAATGAACGGATAAGATAAGGTAGGAGTGAGGATTTGATCAAATATCTGCACAAAAAGGTTCAACACAGCACTTGATGTGTTCATTTTCTGTTAGGTTATGTGAACCTTATATTGATTTAAAGTATACAGCGCATAATGCTCTATTATTTTAAAAGTTACCATATACATTTGTATATATGTATGAACCTGTATTCATTATTTAAACTGTATTTTTCAATTCATCATAAGCTTACGAATATATTCGAATATTTGGAAACTTTTGTCGGGACACTTAATTAATAACTTTCACCAAATATTCCACACAAAAGTTCACACAAACTTGCCGAACAAACAGCGACCGAAACTTAGAAGACCGAGGAAGCAGCCGCTTCCCACTTCACGTAAAACCCCAGTTAAGTTCAAAATTTAGAGTTCAGCCCGATCTTTAGCGACGTCTGGATTCTACGAGGCAGACGAAAGTTGTAAAAAAATAAAAATAAATAGACCTGGATTCCTACAAAAGATAAGATATTCTATTAAGAATACGCTCCAGCACACACATTAGCAGTTGCGATGACGGAAATTCGTCGGTGCGGCTTTAAATAGATATCTCATTCTCCCAATTTTATCGGATTTAGCTCTCTCAGACTCTCTATTTATTTCCGAACCTAAAAAAAAACACCTGGTAGTACATCAATTTTCTTACACAGAATAAGTTGTAGCGCTCATAATGGAGTACATCACAGTATTGTAAAAATAATTTAAGAATATACAATACATTGATGTTGTCAATGGTACTAAAATTAAATGTTAGTTAAACTGTAACATATTGTGTCATAATATATTTCTGGCTTGACTTCTATTCATTCATTTTCTCGAAAAATTTTCACGAGATGTGTATATAAATGTATTAAGGAAAACACTCACGAGCGCGTGATCGTTCATCAATCATTACTGTTCAGAGAAAAAGCTCGTTTTTCGTGCTCGATTTACCCGCCAAAGCCCAATTTGCTTGAAGATTAGCCTTTTAAATTGACTTACTTAAAGACCTCTTCACTTATTTATGACGTTTGAACCGCTTGGATAATTTATTTAATGTTATAATAATAATACAATAATAAAATATGTAATATCATTTTACATAATCTTAATTCGGACTATTAATTATAATTTCGCCCTTACACAATTATTAGTAACTGACGTACAATAAAAACAGGGCATCAAAATTGAATATGTTTATCAACATAAAAATTTACTTTGTCAGCACGACACTGTTAAAACATCACGCAGCAGCGGCAGCTATTAAAAAACTTTCGTGTTAACTTTAATTATTACAGAAGTAAGAGTCCGTCTGAAAAAAAGTTTCACACAGCGGACACTACTTACTAACTTGGGTAATAAACTATGATCGCCGGAGTGCGTTACTCACTTTCATCAAGACGTGATTGTGTGTTATGTAACCAACAATGCGAATTGAATCTGCTGTCATGTCATACTAACCAATTAGGCGAGTTGAGATAAAAAAAAACAACACAAGCATCAAATATCATCTGGACGCGAGACGAGTCACACGTGTTCGAGTTATATATTCGTGGACGTTAAAAATATTGATTGAATAATTTATAGTAAGAACGGTCATCACGCGAAGTTATTTAATAGCGTCGTTTGTTACTATGCAATTGAACACACTGAAAAGAGTATTATAAAAGACGTCAAACCGACAAGAAAAGGAGAGCAATTAAGGAAGTTCCACAGTAAATAACCGGAGCGGTGTTTTAACTGTCGTCTTTAACGGCAGTGGATGCGCGGAAACGTAATGACTTGTCAGGGTTCGATATTAATCTTCATATATAATACAACACAAAAACGAGGGAATAATAACAACTGAAACCGTATATGGTTTGCGAACAATTCAAGTGAAAAAGCTCAAGACGAAATCGATACTTTCGATAAAATTAACAACCTTATCGTGTTTCAAATCAATGCATTAAAGAAATTAAAATAAAGCTCTATCGAACGTACGTCGATGATGTAAAAAGATATTGGGCATTTGCTCTTTCGACGTAACAGTACACGCCTCAACAACGAAAAAATGAGAAAGAACTTTTTACGATCTTGGCAATTTTTAGAACTCGTAAAAATCGGCGATAAATTCGATGAACCGCCCTTTAACCGCGTTTGTAATAAACGCTTTCGTGTGCAAAGGCGAAAGTTCGACGGTTTCGTGATGATTCTCAACTACAACCGAGAATCGCTCTATGCCGTAAAACAATCCACGGCAGCTAGCGGAACAATCCAAACCGAAAATTTGCTTATTATTACCCCGGTATACGTGACGTCTTGGCCGTAGGTAATTTTTAACGACGCTATCGGAAAAATCGGCCTCGAAAGCTTTTTGTTTTGAAAAAAAATCAGATCTCGAAAATATCATATATTTAGATTAATAATTAGTTTACAATATATTTACATTTATTTACACAAATTTAGTACTCTTAATTTATTAATTAAAACGAAAATATTATAAAAAAAATAGATTTTGCTTTATATGTCAAATATCTTGGGAGCCGTCAATGCTACAAGAACAATAACATAATTAAAATTTCCGCAGGTCATGTGATATAGGCGTTTTCTAATTTTTGGTTGCGGTATTTGCTTGAGGCCCTTTGAAAGCAACTGCCTTGAAACATGAACGGAAAGCGTTCCATATAAACATTCTACGAATTATTATTTTATTTCCACTACGTATGTGATTTAAAAAGTTTATTATTTGCTCACAACACGTTATTAATAATGCTTCTCCGTAAAGCGTAATGGATTTGGATTTTTACTCAGACGTCCGCCTTTCGATGAATATTCTGGTTTCACTAAGCACAATTGCATACACATTTGCACTGAAAAAATAATTCGCAAACGTGTATCATGATGTTTTATTGTAAGCAAATCTGAACTGGCGAGCGTTACATGCGTTAGCTAAAATTAGAACGTTTTAAGTTGATATAGACGAGCGTGAATCGGGTTAGCGGAAATTGAAACGCATTCGGCGCGTGAGACAGTCTCGATAAAGAGCATTTAGTGTTTAAAACAGGGCTGTGGAGTCGGAGTCGGAGTCGTGGAGTCGTGGTGTTTTGGCCGGAGTTGGAGTCGGGGTCGGAGTCGTGAAAAATGAGCGACTCCGACCATTTTTTCTATAAAATGCATTTTTTAAATTATGAAATTTTAATTGCGTAATAATGAATGTGTATAGCGTATGAATATTAATCGTGTAGAAAAACACCAAAAATACCTGATAAAATTAAACTTTTTTGTCGGAGTCGGAGTCGGAGTGGAGTCGTGTTGTTGGTAAATATCGGAATCGGAGTCGGAGTCGGAGTCGTGTTTTTTTTAACGACTCCACAGCCCTGGTTTAAAATAAAACTGTTTTTTATATTATAAAATTTAATAAATTTCTAGACAGCTTTGTTAATTTGTATACCCCTTCAAAATGTGGAAGGTCTAAGCGAGCCTTTGCCCCCATTAGTTTTATCCAAGAAAACGAATTCACTTGTACACATCAAGATTCTAGACTCTTGACAGTTGACACCAACTTACATCGCGAGAATTTACATCGATCTTGACTGCCTGCTAAAACCTATTTTGTATCAATCTAGAGCCCGTGGGGAAAAGTCCCACTCAACTCTATTTTTGAACCATAGTCAACGTTTTTTAGCGTTGCGGCTCATGAAAGATCTGAAGATCTGAAAACGGACGGTTTCGAAATTGTAATAGTTAGTTAAATCGCATTCTTTGAACATCTGAAAATGTAAATTTGACAAAGCCAACAAAAGGTGTTGCGAAATAACTTGTTTTTGCCAGGTTTTTTGTAAAACGATATGTACAACACATCGGAAACCACAGCATCGCAGTTCGAATCGATGAAAACCCATAGTTAAAAATAAAGACTAAACATATTTCAATTAAATTTATCGCACGAGAGTGCACATTCAAAAAATACACAATCCGCATACTAATAAATAAAGATTATAAACGATTTTAAGTCGTCGCCGCCGAACTTCCCGCGACCTCTACATTTATTTTCGTTTATTGCCGATTCTTATTTTGTCTCCCTTTTATCTAAATCGGACAACGTCCAGGCGTAGGTCATTTTCGCAATGGCAGCATCC
Source organism: Plectrocnemia conspersa (assembly GCF_051122295.1). Lineage (NCBI taxonomy): Eukaryota > Metazoa > Arthropoda > Insecta > Trichoptera > Polycentropodidae > Plectrocnemia > Plectrocnemia conspersa. The sequence continues at coordinate 10,440,342 of NW_028277165.1, forward strand.
GCTCGTAAACGCGGCGCAGCCGTGGAAATTTATGCGTAACGTTGCCGAGTGCAATGCGACGTCAAATCTCAACATCGTGACGCACCAACACCCACCGTAATACTACGGGGTGACCGTTCAATTGCATAAACGGCCGACTGATTGAAAACGATCGTTGAACGTAAAGAGGAGGAGGAGTTGCGATATCAGGGCCGCAGCATCCGCCAAGTAACGTTGCTAATCGCCAAAAGATTTACTATCTTTGCCGAGATGCACTTGTTTAATATGCAAGCCTCTGTTTATTGTTGATTGATTATCTGCTTATTAACCAAGACAGTTTCCGACCTAGGAGTAACCCGGACTATATTATTCCATCTACAAACTTGACTACCCCTATTTATGAACGTTGCAATATTCTGCAATCTATGATGCGAATGTGACCAATAATTGCACCGCTGTGGTACAACAAATATTGTACATACATACATATACATATACAAAACTACAACAAATATTGTACATACATACATATATACAAAATTAAATAATTTCATATGATAACAAAGTGCTATTAGGCTACGATATCCAAATTGACCTGTGTTTGTTTATGTGGCCTAAAATACCATATAGCGAGGTCAAGAGTAGCTCAATTTAAAACTCTTAAATATAATTGGTCATAGAACGTATAAATTAGACTGAATTCTAAATCTCCAATGCCATGCGTGTAGGGTGAATAGTAAACATTATGTAATAAACTATTCAAAACCGCAACTACGTAAACGTTGCCCTTCAAGTTATTAAGGAAGTCTGACGATTTCATATCAACATCTCGTAAACATAGATTTTCACTGATTGTGTGTATAAAGATCATATTCAAATATGCAATAAAACACTACCACAAAAACGCTTAAAATAAATTAGGGTTTCTATTCATCAGAGCTGTTTAAACTGTATAAAGAATAAATTTAAATCCAGCGTTGTTTTACATTGCAGTATTTTGAAAATAGTCTGCAATTAAAATTTGTCTGAACCTTGTCAAACTAAGCTGTAAGAAAATTCAATCAACGCTTTTCGACGAAGAAAATAATTATCAACATTTCGCTAGGGTTTATCGAGTAACCTTCACAGATTTATTAAGTAACACTTCATTAGTCAACAACGAAGTTTCAGAACGATAACGGTACATAATTAAAGTTCGCAAGTAACCCAATATTTCCTTCGTCGCTAATATGTGAAGTGTCATTATAGCCCGGGCTAATAATTCGTATTATTAACAACATATAAACAAGAGTCGATCGGATTCGCCTCGTATCATATCGCGTTCTTCCTGATTTACAGCCGGATGTAGGGCGATGGCTTGATTTACAATCGGCCCCTGGAGGGCCGACCCAGCGCCAGCGTGTTGAGAAGCGCTGCTGTTATGATAGTGTGGCATATATAAAAATCCAACACCGGAATGCAAACGCTAGTTGGCAGAGCCATTTGTCAAACGGGCCAACGCTTCGTCAAACTGGTGACATAACTGGTGAAACGCAAGGGGCGAAGCTCCCGTGGGCTTCCGCCAGGACAGTGCCCCTCGCAACTAGCAAGGCTAAGGGTACGTGCTCCTCTGGACGGGGGCCAATATTCGGGATTTCTCGCGACGCTTCTAATGGTGGCCCACATACAGATCCAGAATAGAGGCGCATTGACAAATTTTAGATCACGCGAGATTATAGTTAAATCATATTTGTTTACAATGTTCACTAAAAAAATAACTGTCTAGATCGAAATCCCTTTGTTAGTCAGTACCAGTATATTTTTTTTCTTTTATTTATTTTTTATTCGCCCAAAAAACGCAATCGTCGCTGAATTCGGGTTGAGCTAAGCCATTGTGTCCAACCATAAAATACATTTTTACTCTCCGAACTATATTTATGTGAAAAATGTAATATAGACTATTTTTTTACCCCAAGTTTAAAAATTGTACATTCTAGAATTTGAAGTCTTCGTGTCTGCCATAAAAATATATGGCATAATTTCAACATTTATGCTCACTATATAAGTTAGATTATATGAGAACTAATCTAAATACACAGAATAATGGCGTACATCAATATATGACATACTGTTATAGACAAATCCTTATTAAAGCATCGTAAATGTAATGTGTCGATACGTACTTCTTAAAATAATGAAAATATATATTTAGATATCGCAAAAAGAACAGGATTAGAATTAGATAAGTGTGTGAAAACATGTTTAATAATTCAAGTTTTATATATGAATAAAGTTACAATTTTTATTTAATTTGTAATTATATTTTTAAGCATTTTAACATATCTACGTTTTTTTAATTTGTTTTTACAAAGTTATATTTCTAAATATTTTGAATAGCCACCATTTTTAAACAATATAGCGAATCAAGCTGGGTATCGAACTTTACCGAGATTTTTACGAAGTCTATTTTTAAAAAAAGTTTTATATCGATATGATAATAATTGGCCAAAGAGCAAAACGAATTTATTCATCACTTCATAATGAGTGATGAAGCTCATTTGTACTTATTAATAGGCAGAAATGCAAGATATGACTTCGAGTTACACAGAAGTGCATTCTGGTGCGCAGTTACATTATAAAAGATTATTTAAATTTTTTTTTTAAAAACCAAAATAGAAAACACTTTTTACGCCCCTCATTAACTTTTTAAGGAATATCGCCGTATATGTACGGTGGTCGATCTTACACAGTTTTGAGGTACCCTAGATGGTTATATATTTACATATATAATTAAATAAATAATAAATAAAAAATATTACATTTATATATTGTAAATTTTATTAAATTTAAATTTGTTTTAATGTAAATGATTCTTATTGAAAATATATCGAGAGCCTCTGAATTGATATAAAAAAGCCAAATAATAGGTATATAAAAAATACCTAAAATAAATTAACACAATTTGATAATAGAAAAGTGATAAAATATTACAAAAAAATTATCAAAATAAATCAAAGTGATCAAATCAATACTATATGACAGATGGTTACAAAATTGGATAGCTGTGCTTTATTGGTGAGTTGTCTTGCAAGCGGCACAGAGAACGCAATCGCGAGTTATTAGATAACACAAAAAAACGAAGTTCTACTAGAATATCTGGATTGTAAATATTCCCAACCAGCAACTTGAGAAGTGATTTTCCAAGTACACTTGACGACGCGACTCAAATGAACAAAACGTTCGGAAAGATCCGTCTTTTGCTATTGTATCTCTTATCTCAATACAGACATGAAAATGTGTATCATGTTTAAAATTGTATTTTGTTTTGAAACGCAAAGTATCACGGGCGTGTAGACGTTTGGTAGATTATTTTCAATTTATTCATCAAAGCTGATTTTATCTGACTGAAAAAATATACAGAAATAAACAGAAGCGGGAGAAGGAGGCAAGAAGCGGTGGTAAATTTAAAAGGGACGAGACCCAAAACATTGGCTTGTCACGGGGTAGAAAAAATCGATTTAGAGTTTATTTTATATAAATTTATATTTTTAAATGTTTTTAACTTATTACTTTTTTATTAACAAAATTTTTTTTTTTTTGAATAGCTGCCATTTTAAAAGAATTTAGCGGATTAGGTTGACAACGAAGACGAGATGTTATTAAAATATATTTTTAGAACCATTTTTATGTCAATATGATTTAAACTACGGCAGTTATCATTTCCTTAATTAAATTTCGTTAAACAAAATATGAGACCAAGAACATTGGCTTGTCATGAGACTGAAAAATGCTATTATTGGATGTACTATTTCACACGCAGTTACAAATAATATCCGTGAATAAAACTGTATTATTTTGAGAACCAACAAATTAAAAATCACAAATTAAAAAAGTTATAATTATATTAAACCCTTTATTTACTTTTGCGCCACCGTATAATCGACAATATGGTTCACAGTACGCTATACGATATTTCCTGAACTTTCCGGAAAGTATCTCAGCCATAAAGTATAGATGAAAAACAAACTCTTACAGCTGAACGGATCTATACTTTATAAATTTTGACCAGCTAGTATCATTGATTGACCTGGATTTTTACCATGATCGTCTTAAACGGTTATACTAGCCTAGCAAAATACGAAATAATTGAAATAAGAAAATTGAACACTAATATTAAATTTACAATTTACAACCGCTGAACTTTTAAATTTTTCGTTCAGCGGAAAATTTCGCCGGGGCAATAAAACCGAACTCGGTATCGTAAATTATTAGCGAAACATAAATTTTACGACTCACCCTCGAGCACACGTGTCAGAGAAATCGAAGAGGCAATAATTTTATACTAATTGTAAATAATTTGTAGAGTTGATCGTTCGATATATAGCGAATCCGATCGAATCCGGACTTCAAAGAAGAAGAATATTCTATATAGAGCTTGGTAAGAATGGTTGCATGTCCCAAATCTGGGATGCGAAACGGGGGCGTAGTACGACCCCGACCGCGTTCTAGGAAATGGGTCGCGGCGAGCATAATAAGGGCGAGCGTTGCATAACTGCAAAATGGGACACACACACTAATATGACAACGGGATAATCCGTTAATCGATCGTGTGACAGTGAAATATTTAACGTGTACGCGCTAATAACGCAGTTGCGGTACTGCTGCGTCTTATCGAGGTTTGCGAAATACAGAAAAGACAAGAGTAGAGAGCGTTTAAGTTTTCGCATTAAGATAAAAAAGTTTTCTTGCGGCACTGAAACGAATGTCGACGGTACATTATTTAAGAAAATGTGACACAAATTGTTTAATATTTATTATACATATATAAAAACTTTTTCCGGTATCATAAAATAAACATATACAACATATAAAAATTAAATGCAAGCAAAACTCGACCATTGTGATAAGGAGTGCGTATATCAGTTTATTTATTATTATAATTAGATAAAATGTAAACATCGACTTTTGCTTACATTCTTGTAAATAATATAGTAGATTTAGTACGATATCAAATTCGCCCAAGTCACAAATGTCTATATTTCAAAGGCATATTTAGAGTATTCTTTAAATAAGCTGTCATAAAAATGTTTGGAACTATTTTTTTTTTAATCTAAAATTACGTTTTTTTTTTTAATAAATAGATATACTTGAGCTAATTTAATATAAAGACATATTTATAGCTTATATACAACAAAAATAAATACTCACCAGCTGAAAGAAAGTATATAATATAATAACAATAAATACTGGATTAGTGGGGCCTGAAAAGTAAATGATAAATAAATTCAATAGTACATAATGAAATGTTTACTTACCGCTCGTCGGAAGTCCTTTTAATAAAAAAAAGACACCGACTTAATGCGGAAAATCTGATTTTCTGTAAAGAAAAGCGTTAATACGCGCGAGACGAAACGAGTCGCGAGAAATTTCCTTACGGGCGACATAACGAGATTAAAAGCCGAAAAAGGACGATCGCTCGCCAAGGGCGTAAAGTGGAAATATTGAATCCTACCTTATCACGTAGTTCACGCAGACGACGCTGACAGGTTTCAGCTGCTTGTCGAGCATCAGGGTGGCTTGGGTGATGACCCAAGCGTATCCTCCGAACTTGGCCAAGAATCTGTAGCGTCCTGTCTCACATTGTCCTTTAGAGAACACTGGAAAGAAGATAAAGGGTTTGTCAGCTGTGATAACGTGGATTTATGAGAACGAGGCGTGGTGGGGGAGTCGCATGTCAGCTTCCGCCCACGGATTCCGGTGGAGAGCATCGGCCGCGATGGATGCCTGACGGGGATGGGGATGAATTACCGTCAGTCTAAACAGCGGAATACTTAATGCGATCACATTGCATTAATTATACGTTTCCTACGTCATCGGATTCTGGTATATGAGCGAGTGCAACGCCCTTTGACTTTGCCATTATAAATTTAATATAGTATATACAGGTTTATAAAATCCTAGTCCAGATGGAAAAAAACAGCGCAACAGCAGCTTATATAGTGTATGGGGTATTATTTCTTGATATCCCTAAATATTGTAATTAAAATTTGCGTCAAGAAAAAAAAATATATATATTTTTTTTAATATCAGTAAGAAATTCGACCAACTTCTTTAACTTTAGCTGAATTATAACATGGGCAAACCGCGGCTGGCGAGCCGCATGCGGCTCTTAGAGCATGCGTTCCTTCAATAATATGAAATGTAAAAATACGATTTTAATCGGATATTGTTAAAAAAATACCATGAACAGTGAAAAATAACTATTAAAATGTGACATGAACAAGTCGATATGTATAATTGTCTTACAAATAGGGAATTCAATCCGGGATTGCAATATGAAACTCCCTGAATCCCGCAACTAGTCCCGGAGTCTTCAAACTGCATATTTATATACGTAAATTTATATATTTATGTATTATATAGCATTTATTGTGATATTTATATATTTTTATTTTTTCATATCTAATATTACGTATATTTACTTATTTCTTCTCGTGTTAAACGGTAATTAAATTTTAAAAATACGGAACTGCACGACAATATTCTACTTTGATATCCTACGCTGATAACACTAATTTCATTCTCCGTTTTTGCTTTCAAGCAAAATGGGTAACGTAGTTTTCGTAGTTCTAAAGCTTAGAATGTAAACCATTAATTAAGATAACATTTCCAACAACCAAAATGTACGGATTTAAAAAAATATCCCTGTGATACATGTAGTATCGAAGGTCGATTATCGGTACTACCGGTATTGAAAACCCTAATTACAATACAAACTATATAATTACTTATGAATTCTGATGCTTTTTATGCATTTCTTTAGTCATTTTATACAACAAATGTGTACAGAGACCAACTCGATTATTCTTGACAAAAAATCAATCCCAAAAATTTCAGAATTATGTTAGAACATTTTATTGGTCCGCTTTCGCCGAATAAATCGTTTATACACATTTAACTATTTGGTTATTTTAAATAAATGATTGTTTACCTTTGTAAACACAGTAAAAATTTGTGAGCTTTTCACTGAACACCTTAGACGTTAGCCCAATGCGTTACAATGAATTGTTATGCAACGCCTGTCATTTTGCAACATAATATGATTGTACAATAAATAAATTACTTGAATGTTGATGATTGCAACATATTATTTATTAATTGAAAAATAGATTAAAAAAATAGTAGGGATGGTTTTCGTTGTGATTTTTTTAATTTCCAAAAAAGAAAGGTTAAAATTTCTGCTTTATTAAGGTATATCATTCATTGAAATTGAAAAAAGTACTTTAGTTAGGCAATCATTAGTGAAACAAATATACCAATATAGGACTATTATTAGTATGCGATAATTTGCATTCGTCTCATTGTTTGTCTGACTTTTATTCATACTTACTTCATATTGATAAATGTGTAATTTAAAAAAATCTTTACGTTAATAAAATAATACCACTAATTAGCCATTTCTGAACCCTAATTACTTCTACAGGAGTTCCATACCAAAAAATATTTTCTCTGTTCAATTTAAACATTACCAACACCAGAGAAGGCAAGAATTAAAGCCAAAAAGGGAATTAATCGCCGAATCGCATCATAGCCGCTTCGACGAACCGCCATTAACCGCGACGCCTGCGGAAAATCAAAAAGAATTAACGTGGCATTCGTTTGATCGCCGAAGAAGACAGCCATCCAATATGGTGTTTTACGTCCCTTCTAGAACGTACCTACTCGAATGTATCTCGCCGTAAAATTCCTACACAGCGATCGATTTAAAAAGCGTCCGAACACTTCGAACCCATGAGTGTATGTGGATTTTATTTACGGTAACGCAAATCACATACGAGGGACGCATATACATATATATAAAAAAAACTACGGTCTATTATTCAGTCTATTTTTAGCCTCGGATAAATTGGTACGTTGGAACAAGTGCAGAAATACACTACTGCAACAAACAAAGAAAATGGGAGCTCTAATTCGGCTCAGCAGGGTTTTGCATCGGATTGACGTTTGAATCGTTGATACCCTTCCGGATTTACTAGCTGGCGCTTTGCCTTTGTATTGGAAACATATTAAAAACTTCATAGCGATAATCGCTATTGATTTTTAAGACTGGATAAAAATACATCACGTTTAAAATGCTTAAAGCGTTGTGGGCGTAGATGTTTTCGTTATACATAGTCCTAACTTTGTGGTATTATTTGTTTTTAAATTCTAGCGAAAATAATCGAAGTGTTGAAAACATTACTCCCTAGTGAAAAAAAACGCCGCTCAACTCTTTTAGCCAATACTTTTGAAACTGCGAGACGCAAAAGCTAAAAAATGTAAAATAATTCACTTTTAAATTTCATAATTACATTCAGAAAAATGATCACTATGCAAACTGGCAAAAAAATCACGATATTCAACCGAAAGATTAGGGAAATCTATAAAAACCTATACTGTGATGATTGATCAAAAATATATTTATATAATAACCACTAATTATAATCTACCCAGACACGAAAAAAATTTAAAAACAATAGGGTCAATATGAGTTTCGAACCCAGGTCTTTCAGGTATTAATAATTTATTTATACCACTGATCCATCGTGCTGGTCAAAAATTAACAAATACCATTTGACGTTTAACCATTTTTGTTTTAAAAAATACCTTTATCAAGTGAAAAAAAAGAAAAAAGAAAATTTAGGAATAATATTATTGCAACTTATTCTTGAACTAAAGAAGGTAGCAAAATGCACTAAGTTTGACCTTTATCGACGGCATATCATCAAACACATCAGCGTTGTTCTAATAAGCGAAAATGTATTTCAAATAAAAAAAAGCTTTCTGGTATAAGAGAAATTTGAATACTGCTTTTAGCATTCGACTAATTTCTAAACCTAATATTGAATATCAAGAGTGTTCACAAAGCGAACTGAATTAGCATTTGTTGTTCTCGATATTCATAAATTTAACATCTGCCGTCTTCTGAACTATGATGAATACTTTATTAAAAAAAAATAGAACGAACAATAAAATTTCAATGATATCTTTATTGAGCTTTTATTAGCAATTTCAGTGGAAATAATGCTGAGCGGCCTGAAATGTATGGTTATGTTTTAGTACCATGAACATTTTTTACGTCGTTTAATGCTAACTATACGTGGTAGGGGTGGACAATAAATTATCCGATTTTGGTTCCAAATCTCCTCAGCTTAAGAAAGAAAAATATACCAGGTCTATCCTATGAGCATACACACCAACCCAGGGCATGTTTTAAAATATTGTGCCGGAACTCACTTCTTGTTAAGCTTTTAACTAAAGAAAATTATATTCAAATATAATTTAAATTAAATTAAAAGCAACTCTTACTATGGCACGAAGCGTATAAAAAATTAAACAAAATTTATCATATTTTTTCTTTACTTTAGACATGTCAAATCTAAAGTTAAACGAACAAATACAAATATAAACCTAAAGACTAAATGTAAAATAAAATTGTAAAGCATTATATATTTGAATAATGTTTATAGTGATTTCCAAGATTTTGTCTAATTTTCGTCTGACATATTTTGAAGGATCGAAAGTGGTAATGGTGGTCCGACGAGTTTGATGAACGAAAGAGTCGAAACTGCATTGGTCTTGAACGAAGCTCTTCTTAAGGTAATAATTAGATTTATTTGCGAAAACCCTCGTTAACATTCACTTGAAGAAATGTGAATAGAATTTATAGCATATATCAAACCCAATATTTTTCAGGATGTCTTTTCGAGAATGTATTCGTAAAATCCATGAATCATTTCTTTTGTTTAGTAGTAGTCTGACTGACATGTATTTAAGTTCCATCATTGCAAATGTCAACTGCACATCAATATCTTCAGGCACTAGTCGTCATTTTCGGGGGGGGGGGGGGGGGGAAGCAGGTAAGAGCGATTCCACTGCGATAATACGATTGTATTGCTTTTGATGTGGATTCTAAGCAGGGACATAATTTACGCAGGTAGGGACATTTGTCCCGCCTCCCTTGAATTAGGCCAGAAAAATCATTCTCATTTAATGAAATACATTGAATCTAAATGAAATCAAAACTTGTTTGCTCCCCCCCCCCCCTGGAAAAAGTTTAATTGACATCCTTGTCAAAACTCTGTTGCATATATTTTTTATTTACAATGTACAGCTTCACATCCAATAAAAAGACTGCAGATGTTATTTTCTTTCTTAAGCCATTGTAAATATACTTATCATTTTTATATATTTTAGGATCATTCATTGCTTCTTTAAAATGACGCATAAAAATTCTTCGAAAGCCGAAACTGAACAAAAACTAGATCGGATTCAAAACTCTTCCAATTTCCTGAATTTTCTGTCAGGAATTTTTTCATTTCAATTTTACATCCTAACATCAGCAGCGCTGTCGCATGCTTCCGAAACTATATTTTATTTTTCTTTTATTTTTCCCAGAATATGTGATTTCTTTGGAAATTTTTATTCCCATTATCGTTGTAGTTCCAAAGAGTTCCAACATTTCGCCAAGGTGTGCAGTAAAGTTTCATTTTGTGTAGTTACACAATAATTTTTTTTAGCAAAAATCATTTTTTTTATCTAATGATCAAAAAATCCGTCCAATCATTTTGAGTTCGACTTTATTCTTCAAGATTAGCTTGAGATGATTCAGAATCATTAAGTTGCACCAATATTTTAATATTTTCTGTCGTCGTTTCTGTTATTGTATTGGATTCTTTTGTGGGACTGACGGTTGAAAAGTAACTGAATTTTTCATTAATTTTAAACTTGGGGTTAAACTGTTAACATTAAAATACAAAGAAAATGAAAATAATGACGTTTTTTCGTAAAAATAAAGAAATACATTTTTCCGTAGATTATCAATCGCTACGCACGCGTACTCAGTAACAATTGCTTTTCTAGACATTAAAAATACCGTTAAAAGGGTGCCGGAACGCCGTTCCACCGCGTTACACGACAAAAAAGCCCTGCACCTACCCATATACAGCACGTATGATAAAATATGACAGAATCTCTAAAATTTCAGTTATTATGATGTTTTTACGCGACGTCGTCAAATCCGTGTGTCGCCGCCGCCATGCTACATAATTCGCGAATTTTACTACGTCGTTTCGCGCACAGAGCATTTTCAAAGGGCCGCGCAAAACCGACCGTCGGAAAATTTCAGTATGTACGGTAAGTACTACTCTGCGGTCTCTTCAGTCTCGGCCGAGGACTTTTGCTCTTTGGCCAATGGAAGCGAGGGCAACCAGCCTCGTCGATTTTCCCTTTCCTATCTGAGTTTTCCCTTTCAGAGTTTCGAATTAAATTATGAACGCTTGTGGGGCGCGGCGCCGCGAACCGCAATCTGCTGAAGGTTATCGAGGGATGGACGGATTATCTCGAATGTGCTATGTTCTATTAAAAATTTCTCTCTATAACTAGATATTTTTAGTAAAAATTTAATGAATATATTAAATCGAATATTAAACTATCAGAGTGGCAATCATCACCCACAATCTAATTCTATACATTTGCAAATTAACCAATTAAAACATCATATAAATAAAGTAGACTATTTCGGCATGCCACTTGAAATAATCGCGTGCTATATTTTGCCGATCGCAGATCTAAGCTAAATATTTCTAATCGGTTGATTTGAAAACCCTATCGATGGATTAAATCAGCCTCATAAATATCTCAGTTCGTATTTAGAACAACCCGCATTTCAGCCTAATCGAAATACTTCCATTCGCACCCCATAACAATTCACATAAGCAAAAGCGGTTAATAGCAAGATAAACGAATCGACGGGGCGTCAATGTTACGCGTTCTGAATATCTCACCCCAACCCAACCGTTTCAGAAACTAACTTGGACAAGTTTCATTTGTCAGCCGGCGTTGACCCGTCGATCTCGTCCCGGATCAGTTCCGGAGGGATGAGGGCAGCGCATTTCAGGATTGCGCCACGGTTGCATCACAGGGTAAAAATTTAAACAGAAGGCCGTTGGCCCTCCGGTCGTCGGGTGTATGAACCTCGGCGCCCGCTGAAACCGGGGCCCCTAACCCTGGGAGAGGAAGGAACCCATCCCTTCCGCAAAAGGAGGAAAATTCGGATGCGAGCATTTTTGATTAGCACCTGAAATTACAAGGTGACCGTAAGTAAATTATTCTCTTTTAAAAAATATACATACTACATTTAGGACAAAGTAGATATTTTTATCGTATTGCAGCACTAGAAATACTATGAATAATAACGAAAAAAATAAAGCTGTACACAAAGAATACAACAAAGTACATACATAGTATTAATTGAATTAGGCTTCAATAAAGACTAGTGGATGATTACATTAAGTAATGTTTTGAGTTGTTTCGTACTATATATGTACATAAGTAGTCGTAATAGGGTTGCGACATATAATATTTAGTGTTTGTTTATTCAATTTGTCCATCTTTTAATTGTAGTAAGCGGAAGGCTAATCTAAGTGGTTTTGCCAGGAGCTCACCAAACAAATAATAGTCTGAAGATATGGTGGATGCAATAAAATTCAGTATGTGCCCTTTTTATTGGCTCATTCAGTTGACTGCTTCTTTCATGAGCAGTACTTCGTGTAATTAATATTTTGGTTTAATGGCAGCAACTCGTAGTACTAACAATTCAATTTTACGATGGTAAATATTGATTGGTGATGGTGAACACAATCGATAGTTCTGCGGACTGTCACTCGCGACAGCCTAGGTAGGAGGTCTGGCCTAGTCTCAATGTGTTGAAGAAAAGCCCGACTAGGTAAGGGTCGTAGTTGTTATGGGCTGAAGCTCGTAAGCCTTATGCGATTACTGAACAAGGGCTGACTACCCAAGGTCTAAATAGGCTCACCCCGCTTTGACAAGGATATTTTTCGTCTAACGTTATTGTATTAAATCCACTGATAAATCGTTAAAAAGCTCGTTCTTTGAGTTTACCACATTACTGTCCCGCGTATAAATTAGTTTCTTTGAGTTTACCACATAAAGTTCCCGCGTTTTCGAGGGTTAAAAATAATGTAACTTACGCTTGTAAAAATATCGCGCGAATGTAATAAAGATTTAACACACTTGTAATTATTATAGTAACGGCAAAAAAGGACACATTTTGTCAAAACATATACTATATACATATTATGTATATATTTTGTATATACAGTTGAAACTCCGCAAAAATAGCGGATTGTAATGGTAACTTCATCTTCATGCATTATACTTGATAATAGCATTTCCTCCATAAATATTTTAAAAAACATAAAAATTCAAAGAAATAATTAGTTCTTAACAATAGTCATCATTACGCGCAGAGGTAATATAAGAATCATAAAAATAACTATTTTCTAAGCAGACGGATTGTTCAAACAATTTCTTATTTATCTGATGAATAATTTTGTCATAATTTCGTCTATTTTAATCGAGTGAATTCGTTTTTGAATAAATAAATTTCTTTTAAATTTACATATCATGCCTTAACATAATCTGAAAAGTGGCCACTTCAGGTGGCTTTGAAACCAAGAAAAAGAAGGATGAATTAAAACTTTTTATAATAAAAATGTAACAAATTATAAATTACAGCCTTTGGCCGACTGTGTTAAAGTGGTTGAGTAAATAGTACATATTTTAAACAGATGGGCGAAAACGAAATCCTAACATAGTACAAAAATAGTTTTGTTCTTGTCTCCCGCTTTTAACCAATATTTGTCCCAGATTCTCATCTCTAACATATCGATAATATAAATTGTATGTATCTAGGCATTAGAATAACAATACACGAGTAGTTATACAAGAAGAAAATATTTTGTTTTATTGTACAAGGCGTTGTGGCTTACACGACCTATTAAAACCAAACCATGAAGCAGTAAAAACTTATATTTTTTTACGAAATAAGATACATAGTATATTTTTTTAAATATTAATTTTTATAAATAATATTTCTAAAATACTATAGTGCTATGGAATATAAATATTTTTAATAAAAAATATTAATAATAAAAAACCTGTGATGTTCGCATTAATAATCTAGACAGAATATCCTATAAAATTAAGTTTGGATGGAAAGGAGAAACTACTGCACCAATTTATAACTTGTAACATGTCTCAAAATTTTTAGCCCGTGCATATAAATAGTAAAATAAGCTTACGAAACTGTCTTCAATTCTGCGATAAATAGATCAGTTGAAATTCAATGTCCATTAGAAGAGTATTAAATCGCAGTAAGAATTTAAATCAGAATACAGCATGCTCGCAGAACCGAACGCAAAAATCTTGCACGAATCTCAACAAACAAACAAACATCTTCCTATCTAGCGTCGCCATCTTCTTGCATATAGGAACACAATCCGCTCAGACGCGCGGATTATTCGCACGAAAGCGAAAGAGACCGCGATTTGAGATTTTATCCAATATATACGGTACTATAAAGTTTCTCAATAAATATGAAGCAAAACTGCACTACTCGAAATGAGCCAACGTAACCGTAGCGGAACCGAGACACGGTTAATGTAACCGGCGAGGGCATCGGGTGCAAGGGCCTGGGGCGCAGCGACACCCGGAGAGCATCCAGGGTACGTAGACCTCGATGCCGAGGTGAAACTTGGCGTTACCCTCAGGAAAACTGACGTAACTCGAGCTGCTAAAAGAGCACATGCGCCATCGCGTGGTGGGTGAAATTGGGACGGAATATGACGTGAGTTACGGCAGTTAGCTCAATTAACAATTCTCGCGTCGATTCGGATCGGTCGGGGGTTGAAAGCACCTGACCGAGCCGCTTGAGCTTCCTCTATTGTGTCGAAGCACGAAACGATGCACTTGTAAACGGACAACGCCCGAGACGATAGTTACATCGAAACATATTGGTATATGTATGTGGACTTGAACTAAAATAACAAGACTATAGAAACTCATAAGCGTTGCTGACACTATTTGTGTTTTATTAGTTGTGTCAACACTAAGTTAAATTTTCAAATCTTTTAATTTTCAATTTTCATGCATTTTGTAACATGGTGTTTTATTGTTCGGTAATATTATCTGTTATCAAATGCTTTTACTAGAACCCAAAACTGTTGCAGAAACTTATAACATATCACTAACAGTGATTATATAATATACGAATACGTAAAATATGAACAATTTGTTTAGACATATTTTTAGAGATATTCACAAAATAAAATGACATTTGCATTTCGCCTACATCACAGTAAAGGAAAGTTTAAAATAGGCGATTGATGATTATGTTAAAATATATGAAGCGTATAGAATAATTTATAATAATATTATTCCAATCTCGAAGAATAACACAGTAAAAGTCGATTCTAGAATAAATCTTAGGATATGTATAAATATTAAAGGTCCTAAAATAGTTTGTTTTTACATAGCTGACTTTTAACTTTCAGTTGTGACTTAATGAGTTGAGTAAAATGTGCGATACTATATCTTATATTCCGAAATGGAAGGTATTTATATCATCGGCGGAACAGTAAAGGCTGTGAAATATAAAACTGCTGGATTTTTTGATTTGGGCGGCTGCAATTTGATCAACGTAGTAAAAATAAGATTAGAAATCAATACTTTATTCGAACTAATATTATTAAAATATTTCAGAGTACAAGAAAAAAAATGTGAAAAATTTCTTTGACTTGTCTTAAGATAGTCTTTAAAAAATCTACAATCTTGGTTAGGAAGTTTTATTGGGGCCTACATATTCACCGGACTTGGTTGCTGCCGACTACCACTTGATTTTTCAATGATGAATTTTTTACGAGAAAAGATTAAATTAATTAGAAGAATTGAAATCGGCTCTTTTTGATCGTTTTATTTCTAAACCAAAAAATATTACAAAAAATGCAGTAGTAATTCACGTGAAAGGTGGAAGAAGTTTATATAAAATGATGAAAATTATAATTCTTTCAATAATCTTACTCGTAGCAATCGTTAATCGAAACAATTTGTCCTATATAAAGCAATGTAAAATACGATAATGCATAGCTGGAGATATAGTTTGACAGCTAATCTTACAGGCCTTATTATGGAGCAGTTTTGGCACAATCTCTAACTTCCCGCTATTCTCATCACTCGTTAAGCGAGTCATTTTTTACAACTTGTTTTTCTCATTATGGGAAGTGCTTGTTAAGCTAGTTCTACTGTATATAGAAAAAAGTCGAAAATACTGAAAAATGCTATCTGAGTTTTATTGATAAAAATGTTATTTCTATTTATAAAATCTCCGAAGATAACTTTTGTACGCTACTGTTTATAGTCCCGATAAGATTGTCATTTGTTTAGATCTTTTTAGTAGTATTTAAGATGATATTATTTGTAATATATAATTTTAGTAAAATAAAAAAGGTCCTAACAGAGTATTTTGCATCAAAGCCTAAAAGTTTTTATAGGCGAGGGATCGAAAACTTGCCTGAACGATAGAGATAAGTCGCACCTATCGATGGAGAATACAAATATTGTTTTCATACATATACACATATAGTATATTATGTTCATTTATAAAAACGAACTATTATATAAGTTATTTATTGATTAGTACATTAACTGTTTAAAAGTCAGTCGAGGTGTATTCTCATAATTCGATTTATTTAAATATTTTTTTTCGTTGGTTTTCAAGCTGTTTTGCATAGTGATATTATTATGATAGAATTATTTAATAATTAACGGTAACGAGCTACGTAACTAAATTTAGCCACTAAAGATATTTGAGGTGGTAGATTTTGAAGGTCTAAACTCAAAGTGGGCGTTTATAATTAATTGACAACTTGCCTAAAGTATTTCAATGAGAACAAGTTTTATTATTAAATTAAATACAATTTAAAACATGTAACACAACGTTGATCATTCAAAATGTAATACAAAATTATTGAAAATAATTGAAACAAAATTAGTACAAGTGGAAAACGTTGTTAAATTCACAGCAAACGTCGGTTCTAACAAATTGCATGCATTATTTGATTAGTTTTCCACGTTCTTCAAAGAATTGAATAAATTTGTAGGTAACTAGAACATACACAGATAAGATTTTCTAGCTGTAATCTAATCTTTATAGTGATGGTGCCATAAGCATATAAATAGATCGGAATATGTTACAAGCTACTAACGCAGAAATATCGTATAAATTTACACTTTATAATAATGTAATAAAACGTCACATGCACACTGCCCCGAGCAATAATTTCGCATAATCTACTACAGAAACGGATAGAAGTAGGTCATCGTCAATAAGGATCGTGTGTGCATCGACCGCAATTATTACAATGTACCAATCAACAGCCGTCTGACACGCAATTTTCATAAAGAATAACTTATTCGCACTAATATCACCGGGAACCCACCCTTCCGAATCGTAAATTTTTACACTTCTCGGGGGCAAAAACGAGGCGGAATTTTCCCATTCATTTCGCCTAACGCGTTTCGTGGAAAACATTATATATACTATATATACATATAACAACGAAAGACCCACTTCGTTTTTCGGAAATTTTCTGGCTTTCAAAATTGACCCGGGCAGAGGGTCGTCTGCTCAATCACGATACCACCCGTTTACGCTACCGAAACTACGAGGATGATGATGATCCTGGGAAAAGAGGTCCCGACGGATACGGCACTCGTGACTAAGAATAAAAATAATCTTTCATGACAAAGAGTCGAAAGTGAAAAGCAATCGATTTATCACGGCGAAACAGCGCTATGGCACAAAAACAAAAACAAGCAGCGCAAAATTTGTCTTGGCACATTCACATTCAACATGGAAATCAGCATTAATAATATTAGACAATCGAGTGAAAATTTGCGGGGGATACCCTCATAGTTGCAGGACATGTGACTGGTTAAAAATATAAAGCGAAAGTCGCTGACACTCGTTGAAATAACTGAGATGAGTGGGATTGGAAAGCGTTTGGCATTTCCATTGTGAAAATTCGGAAAAAATATAAAACAAATTCGTTTGAAGCGCATACTTACGTTGAAAGCTCATAATGCTTTAATTTAACATTACAACACAATAAGAAATTCGAACAATTCAAAAGCGCTATTCTCCATTCGCGGCGCAAAGAAACGATTACGGTTTAATTATGCATATGAAAATAATATGTTGCGAAAGTTGTTTTAGCGAATTTTTAATTTATTCGTTTGATATGTTTCTTAAATTATACATACAAGTATTAATTACAATCCCAAAATTTACGTAATTTAAAACTTGACAAAACGCTTGAATTAATCTAACGGGTAATTAATGTTAACAATTAAACGGTATCACAATGAAAATCCGAAAGGCAACAGGTTGTTCAACACTAATTATACCTTCGCAAAATACAGATACAATTATGACTGTAATATACATCTACAAATATGTAATTTTTGTCATATTTTGAGACTCTGATTAGAATATTCAAATACCGAATATATTCGTCTGTTTTTTATTTATTTGTTATAATATTTATTCAACTATTCGTTCACATTTGAAGCGGTAGTCAGTTTTTTGTTTACCGCTGCATTATCTACAGGCTAATTGTGCCCTATTTTTATTTTGCGAAATTAATATTTTTATGTTATAAATAACGACCATGTCCGTAACAACTAATAGCCAACAAACAAAATTATGCAAAAAAACTTTTTGTAACTGACGAAATTCCAGAAATTACTCATATTTCCGAGTAATATTATGCAGTTATGGTTTTTCTGCTATTGATTATTTTATCTCTTGTAAATCAATATCAAGTATGTAAAGTAATTCATCATGGTAATATTTTTTGGACATATTAAATTTATTTGGCAGCAGGAATGATCCAAGTGAAACTTCATACTAATTTAAAATCCGAGTCTGCTGTTTTATTTTTAAAATTAAAATAAATAGTTTTGATACTCTCTATTGTTTACAATTTTTTTTAGATTATGTTTGTATTAACCTTTTCTACACAATTCGATTCTTCATATCTTTACGATTCGATATTCGAACAGTTAAACATAACGGGAATATTTGAAAATTATGTCAATGCAATAGTAAAGCGATATAAACATATAAATATGAACATACATATATACAATATATTATTTTTATACATCGTTCCACTTAGACACAAACACTTCCTTCGAAGTCACCTCTAAAATCAGATAGCTGAGCCTGTTTGATGTCACAACACTCACATCTCTTTTATCTTTAATATCAATTTGGGGAATAGCTAAAAGTCGCGGAGAAAAATTCAAGCGAACGTGGTAGGTAATCAAAGATTAGAAAGACCTTTTCATCCTAAAATTGTACTCTTGTGAATCCCGACAACCCTCGTCACCGAATATTGTCATACATGTGCTATTTGACACTCAAAACGAGTTCCTTGTGAATGGGATCGAATGAAATGACAAGTCACTGTATATTTACGTGGTCCACGTGTCAAACCTCAATTTACCTAAGTTCCACATTTTAATCACACACGATTGCGTGCATATATAAAATAGAAAACACTACTAATTTGAAATATATTCACCGTTGTAGACAATTTGAAACAGTTCCATATTATGTATAAAATAACAATCAACTGTCACCACAATGTACCTAAACAGTCAGTTTGATACGTTAAGAGAGGCTTTTCTTGTCCGAGTGACACATTTTAGAGCCATTCATATCGTGTGTATGCGTAATTCTAATAGTCCAGAGCAAACAATTAAATATAAAACGATAACATACACAACACTTTAATTAGGTGTGTCGATTAAATTGTAATATTAAATGTTATGTATTTAGTGCTTGAATTGAAGTACAGGGATTAAATTCACGTTAAAAATGTACATATAATTGAACCAAAAGTATTCTACAATTTAATTAAAATGTATTAGTATTATTATAAATATTTAAAAAGCCCAAGTAATCGATTATAACCGATTAACAATGTCAAGGTCCTAAGTTAGGCAATTATGTTAGGACTCAGGAGTAACATAACTGCCCTCTAGAAAGTTATTATAACAAAGGTGCATTCTCAAACAAAAACACTTTGAAGAGCGACTAAGCTCATTTTATGATTTTTTATGATATTCAAGCCAAGCGTCGAAGAATAGGCAGTGTATGGTGCACTGAATACAGTGTTAAGCAAATCCTTTTAAAATTGTCAGATGTAAGTTATACACTTGTTTCATTAGCGGGATGGTACTAGCCAATCGTCCTAGGAAGCGTACAAAATAGCTTAAGTTCGTAATACGGAGCGTTTATTGCTCTACACTCTGGAATCATATCGAAACGAAGTACTATTGATTGTTAAAGAGGATTCAGAGAAAAAGTCTCAGATATATATCTACGCGAGCAAAATAGTTTGGAGACCACTGCCCTAGAAAGTAGCGATCGTCATCCCTTAATATTTACCGTCGCAGCCAGAACGTTTGCTCTCGATAACGCTCCCTTTTCACAAGCCATCCAGCTTCTCATCAATCTAGTCAAACAATGATGTTTCCAACGACAGCTATAAGGAGCTGGAACAATTAGTATAGTACGGTGCACGTCTATCTCTTCTAGGTGTGCGCCACAATAATTTGTTTAATATGTATTGGTATAATATAGTGTGTTTCAATCGCGACTAAGTCATTAACAATGCGTAACCCACGATCACTATATACAATAGATATAATATATGCGAATTATTGAATGATATTTTAAAAACTAATCAGACGTATTTCATCGTGGTAATGAGAGCACAAGAACACTATTATATAAAAAATACGCTGCCCAATCAAAGTCTAGCTTCTAACCTATTATTTTAACTATGCCCCCAGATTATTGCACGCCGGCTTTAATTTATAGTCCGCCACCGGTGTTTTATGCTCGCTTTTAACCCAGAAATGTATAAATATAATAACAATGAGTTGAACAAATATACGCAAACTGACCCCCCCTCCTACCCCCCCATACACGTTTATAATTTATTGCCGAGCGCCAATGCAAAACTGCACACACGCACGAGCCAAGCGTTAAATAATAATAATTTGATATATAATAGTATAAATATTATAGCGAACGCTGGGGTAGAGATAGTGTTATGCAACGCCTATAAATTCACGATAACGTTTATTACAAAATACCTAGGCGAAAAACGTTGACAACCGCTGGCGCGAAATAATACGCGGTCTTGGCAACGGACCGCGAAGATTTGATTCATTTTTCTTCGGCCGCTTAAAATAATTTATCTTATACGTGTGTACTAACCGAATAACGTGTCAGTTAAAAATGGATTTATTTCGGCGTTTCTGAATTGCAAGTTTCGACATTTATTTAATTTAAAACATTTCTACAATCTATTGCTTTGATAAATATCTATTAAACGTGTATAAAATTGCATCGTTAACTAGCGACCGTTCACATTATAGCCGGCACGGGTTCTTATTCCTTTTGGCTTCTGAGAAGTGTAATGTTCACTAAAGCACGAAAAGTAGTATAATCTATGAATTATATTTTAAAACAAAAATTTTGATAATGTATTGAATGTAAATTATCACTATTTGTGTGTTAGGGTTTTCCATTTAATAAAAACGGTGTATTTGATCACTTTTAGTATACGAGAGTGTAGAGATGCACACCAGCAAAATTTGCCACCGATACTGTTACACCGCGTGCTTTTAAAGTTTTCACTCCATAATTGTATTTTTTTTCTCATCATCAAAATTCAAGCGACGAAACTTCAAGATGAAACATGAAGTTTCAACTTTAGAAGGCTCTCGGGCAAAATTCAACTTTGAATACAATACACACACGAGACGAAATTTAAATCGGTAAAGCCATATAGGTATATCGTTATTAAACGAAGAGGAGCGAGAGAGAGAGTGAGCAGCAAGAAGGGCTCGTAATAATTATAGCACCACGCACAAAAGGGATTAAAACAACGGCGAGGATTCCGCCTTTGTTTTCTTATCGACTAGCGAAAAAGGGCCAGAGAGTCTAATTTATTAAATTCCCAGTTAATTTGTTGTGGAAGTTTTCGATCTACGAATTACTAAGACGTCCGAATTCGCTCCAGAGATGAATTAAAAAGTGTGCTTTTCAACACTTGAAATAAATTGATTGGTTTTAAAATACGCAACAGTAAAAATTAAACGACAAATAATTTCGTATAGCTATCTGGTACAATGTATAAACCCACTTGGGTTTTCAAAATGAATTGCACACACTGCTTGTTGATCTACTAATTAAATGAACGCACTACGACATAAATGTATTTGATCCGTTAATCCATACCATACATTACACAATATTACTAGAATATTATAGTAATACGTGAGCGAATGTATTTTAACATTTTAAGTATAATAATGACAGGAAATATAAGCCCGAATACTATATTTTAAAAATCTGAATTCACAAAACTTGTCAAGTGTTGCAAAAATAAATTATGAGTCGAAAAGAAAGTACGACAGTCGTTGATGGACAGCGTCGCCACTGAAATGTTAAGAAGTAATACCGACAATTAAATTAATGAGCTTAAATATTTAAAATACAAAAAATACACTAATTACGCTATTCGAAGATATTTATAAAAGGACATAAGGCGCATTTAAATAAAAAAAATTATTAATATTATACACAACTTGAAAATTATTGTACATACATAAATGTAAATATATTAATAACATATTATTTATATTCCGCGAAGCAGTAATATTAATTTTCATAAATCTGTAAAACAAAAAGTTTCATTCTCGTTAAATCTTAAAATAAACCAAATGTACAAAAACAGTATGATAAAAATAATTATTTTTAATTGAGGAACATTTTCAAGAAATTGAAATTAAAACAAAAATGAAACTGTTTTAATTATAATTGACGTATATGTCACAAACTAATTACATTTATTTAAAACAGAGTTATAAAAAAAATATGTTTTAAATAATGAAAAACTGTTAGATTAGATAATTATATGTGAATAGTATTTTATGACTATTGTAATAGTATTTAAGATATCTTAAGTCCCATATGTATTCATTGCATAAATTTTATCACAAAAATTATATACATTTATTAGATTTGTCACTTGTAAACTGATAAAAAGCGTGAAAACTTTAATAAAAAAAAATCTTATGGATTTCGTTTTTAGTAAATACATTGGCGAACATGTTAGGGTGCTTTTTCAGTCGGCTTTTGTATTTTCGCCCAAGTTTTCATCTCATTTTTTAAGTATTGATGGATTACTCTGTTAGGGGCGTAAAAGTAGAATGCCAAGAATTTTGTTTTGGAATTTATGTATAATTTTTAAATTAGAGTTCCTTTAAAACTACTATAGTTGTACACATAAATTTATAGATTATAAAATATAAATTTATAATAAAATTTGAGCTAATTTTTTAATATTTTTTTCTTTTGTTGAAACATGATAGGCGTTAGTCCAATGCTTTACAACATGGTAAATACAATACAAAAGTCAGTGACATTAATTTTATTATTTATAAATTATTATTATAGCTTAGAATCAATAATTGTCGGTATACACGCCTTAGCTCGAATTTATTTTAATTATTGATCCGTGATATTAGGAGAATCTAGGAAAACCTAATCGATTATGTTCGATCGATAACATTTTCTTCATTATTTATGAAGAAATTTCATACATTTATATTGTAAACGTCGGTCTTTGAATAGACTCGGACATCAATGACACTGCCTGTGACATGAAAGTAAGATTAAACAAAGAGTTAATTAGGTCGTGCGTGTTACGTCTTCGTATAGTTTTTTTATAGTGTATTTTGGTACCTTTTGTATTGTGTGTTCCACGCGCCAGGCAGTCTGTCGTTTAACCCTTGCCTTTTAGACGGACAAAACTACCTCGCAACACGTTCGCATACAACTGCTAGTTCAACACTTTCGCCTCGGAGCAAACGACGCAAAAAACTTTTCGGCTGATTCAATTCGCAAGCACGTTTCGCGCGATTAACAAAAACGTCTGAAAATTTGACCCGAGCCCAAAAAGGAAAACACGCTGCAGTGGCGCGCTCCACCCCTGTTGCATAAAGGCGTTTTTCATAACCTAAAGCGCAGTTCAATTTCACGAAACAGTTGTTCGACGGCGGATGCGGGAGGCTGGTGACCGCTTGCCACGGGGCGCATCGCCCTTCCTTTGTGCCGCGAGGGCGGCGCCCCCGGGTCGACGCCCCACGATAATCCCACTCAAAACCACCCACGACTACTACCCCCTTCCGTCACTACGTTCAACCCGCCGGAATCGGATAACTTTCGGCCCCGCGTCTCCAATTATCCGACTGACCGCCGTTATTAACCGCAATACATGTCAACATAAGAAAGAATAAAAGAAAAAACAAGACTTCGCAAAGTTGCGTTTTGTCAGTGAGTCGACGTAATTTAATTAAAACGAAACGCAATCATAGTTCGCACGCATAACCTGATTATCCCGTCTATGAAATCTGATAAGCCGGATTTGTATGCAAATGCGCGTAATTAGGGTACGTACAAAAGGGAAAATTTTCAGGGCTCGACTCAAGAATTAGCATAGTGTGTTTTATAAATTTTCCGTCCGACATTGTATCAGTACAGATATTACAGAACATTTGTCGGTGGTGATGTAGCGTTGCGTAGCCGGCTGGCTACCACGATTACTCAAATGTCCGAAACAAAAACTTCTAAAACGTTCTGAATTTCAATCACGTCTTATGTCGCATATCGCATCATAACTTCACAAATGGCGCTATTTGTCAAAACTATCATTTTTGTATAGAAAATATATGAAAAAATCTAAACAATAAAGCGATACATAAAACTATAAAATGATACCTACTACTTTAATAATAGAAAATCATACATACATATGTAAATATTTATGTATATTTATAACTCGTATAGAAATCGCTACGACTGTGATAGCCAATGCCTCACATATTTTTCTATATGCAAGAGTATCATTCAATATTGTTCGGAAAAATAGCAATGCGATCTTTATATGTAGAGAAAATGTAAATATCAATCTAAAAGAAAAAGAATTTTCACGCTTAGAGAAAGAGAAGATAAAGCTGCAGTTCATGGTATGAAATTTTCAAATTTATATACCAGCTGCATAATAACATAAAAAAAGAGATGATGAAGTGTAAAACGATCGAGATGAATCTAATAATATGATAAGATAGTGCTAGATATTGCCTTCTACAGTGGCAATTGTAAAAGACAACATCTAGTATAGATTAGAACATCCAAATTAAGTCAAAATTTACCATATGCAGAATGAGGGCGATAGTAGCTATTCAGTGGTTGAATTCATGTGCCTGAATAGAATGCGAAAAAAAAGGAAAAACGTATTCAATTGAAGATATGTACTACGATTTTATTTACTTAAATGACCCAATCACATAGATGGGCATTAATAACGTATTTAATAACTCGTAAGGTATAGTAATTTAAATTACGGACATTAAAAGTTAAGATTTTTTCTTTATAAATTATAACCCACAGAAACTAAATAAAGGCCTGTATTTATTAATTATGGATTCGTTTATATTTGTATTAAAATATTATTATTTTTTAATTTCTATAAACTTAAAAAACACAGTAGTAAGTACAAAAAAATACAATCATAATAAATTAAGACAGACTTAGAATTAAACATTATACGTATTGATTTTAAAAGAATAAAAAAATAATACCTGACATTGAGAAAGTCCACAGATGTACAAAATTAGATCGGTAAAATGAGTAATTTATGGAATTTTGGAAATTAAAAAGTGTATCTTTTTCTTTATTTCTTTGTTAGCTATTAGTTGTTACAAATAACATAAAGATAATGAAAACATAAAAGGCTAAAACCTCTAAGCAGTACACAAAAAACATATCTCAAATTAATTTAAATTACTTGAGACGCGTGTTCGACGTTCCTGATCTAAATAAATTAACAGACAATAAATGTATTATTAGATCGGCGCCTAAATATACTAATTGTACTCAATGAGTTAAATTCTGATATCGATAATTCGACCGCGATCTCTAACGCATTAATCAGCCTACTACGCTCTAGCTTTCGAATACGAAAACTTATCGCAGATAATTAAATTACAACCACTGCGGCCCAGTTACGTATTGGTGCTCAGTTACATGTACACCGCAGGGAATTCCACGGTTTATAAAACCACAATGGATACACACTTTCCGAGTCACGTATAGGTGTTTTGTTGCAACGTAGCTTCGCAATTCGGACATCGACGAGAATTTCATAGAGAAGAAGTGCGCCGATTTGCAGTACCGTAATAGCAAATAAGCAGGCGCGCAATTCGTTCACACGAGTACATAAAATAAAGAAGATACCTAGCTTTGTATGTGTATTATAATATGATATAATAAACAAACATACGCGAATATTTATGAGCGTGTGCTTAATTAAAAATTCAATATATGCGAATTGATTATAGCCTAGCCGTGTTCTTTACACGTAACAAAATCCATTAATTTTAATGAAATATGCAAATATTTTAGCAATATTAGTAAAGATCAATAATATGATATGATATAGGACGGTAGATTATTTAGGCACGTGCTAAAAATTTGTGTATTTATAATTTTAATAAATAAATTATAACAAAGTCTTAAAATTGTATTATATTAAAAGCTCTGTTGTATAAAAAACACAATTGAATATTTTTTTAGTTTTAGACTAGGTATGTCTAATGTGTCGTGATTTTAAACGCCCACACACATTTGCCACTAATGTGTTTTATTACAGCAACAAATCTTATATATTGTAAAATTAAATATATGTTTTTCAGTAGCATATTTTAATGGATATTTAAGTATATTTAACAGAGTGAAAATACTTTTGAATCTACATTACTTTAGGCAACTTTAGTTATTGAATTCAGATTTGTAATAACTCAACGTTCTTTTATAAAGCCCGCAGGTCACGAGTTTTCCATGACTAATTTATACCATAAACTTATATCATTTGCAATCTAATAGAACATGTATAAATGTGCTCGCTGACAAGGCAACAGATTGAAAATGCTCAAAGCAATGTTTCAGATTTTTAACCTAGATTTATTACTGTCTACTCGTAAAATATTATCTTGCGATTGTATTCCTAACAATAACCATTATACTTTATTAATAAAAAATACACATTAATTTGATTGCAAAAGCAACTCTAACTGAAAATCCAACTTCATCGAAACTTTACAAAGCAATTTCAACTTTAAGTAATTCACAAAAAGAATATACATTTAACCCTCACACCAATCCACTTAACGAGCCACGGAGTTAAAAAAACACAACCAACCCATAAACAACGCAATTAATTAGTTTTAATCAAGACGTAGCACAGTAATTATACTTTGCGTATCTTACACAATACGCAGACGAGATTAATAAAAGCATCGCGGTACAAATTATTGTTTTTTATACGATCCAGGCGCCCGTGTAATTGGAGCGGTACGATTAAAAAGTAACTCGACTCGCCCTCTCATCGAATTGTGCGAATCGTGACCGAAGGGCCCCCAAGCGCCACATCGGGGGCACAGGTGGCGAAGTTCCGTGACTGATGAGCGAAAGGTCCTCTGATCTTGGCCAAGGGAATGGGTCTATGGCTGAAGGACATTAAAATTACATGTGCAATAAACGAGAACGCGTGAATTATAATGGCTAGTGCATGATAATTCCTCTTTTGTTCGAAACGAATAACTTTTAATGGTTCCTAGTAATAACGAGTTAAATTAAGTTATCTTAATTATTCGATATGTATGCAATTTACGACTAATCATGATAATAGGAGGTTAATAAACGTAGTCTCATTTCAAAACAAATAAACTCGAAATTGCAAGAGTTTATCTCTGGGAATTGTATAATAAAAAGATTCGCATTATATGGTAGAAGCTTTAAATAAATAAAAAAAGTAATATATAAGAGTATAGGAATTTCTTTGATAAGATTTTGTAAAAATGTTGTGTACGTAATACGAAAAGAAAGTGCAAACATATACACCACGAAATGGTATTGGAATAAATAAAATTATGGTATAAATGATTTATATGGCTGAAAGAAACCTTACTTTTCTGAGAAAAAAATCGAATCAAATTAAGTTTCATCCATTTAAAATAATATAATTTAAGCTTATTTTTTACACATGCTTATAGTGCACTCGCCACAGAATTAAGCATTCATATTCCATCTCTTAGCAAATTTGGCCAGACAGGATTAAAACGTCACATCTCTTCCTTTATTTTATGACAAAGGATGAAGTAAAAAATATAGAATGATATATACTTAAAAATGATAGTAATTGCGTAAAGTGAACTTTAACAATACAGAATTTATTAATATTGCTACTTATTAATTTATGAAAAATACTTTTCTGTAAATTTTAGGCAATTGAGGCTTTCATTTGGCAAATACAGATCGGTTCAATATTTTGTAGTTTCATGTTTTATATTAAATTCACAGTTGAAAATAATGATTAATATTATCAAACAAGTAATTTTATATTGCAATTTATACTTTATTATGACCTATACATTGTTAATAATATCAGGGGTACCAAGAAAAAAGTTTTTTTTTCAGAAGTGTTTTCTAGTTCTTTCAGAATATATATCATCTATAAAACATTTAAAACCACACCACATTTACTATGGAGTAGGGATTCCAATCCCGGGATCCCGAACGATTTTCAATACCCGATGAGTCCCGGGATTATAAAACATAATCCCGAATTTTTCGGATTGATTGATTTATCAAGCACAATCGAATTATTATTGACAACATCGTTATATTTTGTGTACAAACTTGCGCGAGTTGCACGTGTCATATGTGAATCTTTGAGGCTGTGAGTCTGAACGTGCTTTTTCAGCAGCAGGCTGCTTAGGAACCAAAATCAGATCAAGGCTAAATGATAAAACACTTGATGCTTTGATGTTACTTCGTGAGTTTTATTCAAAATAATGTTTTCAAGTAATTGTGTCTATGAATGTACATATGTACATACATTGTCAAAAGTTTATTTTTTTCTTCTCAAATAAATGTATAAGACCTTCCCTTTTTTATTTTTATTATATTATTTTATATTTTAAGCCCAAGACTAAAATTATACGTACTTTATACATTGTACGTTATAAAAAACAGATGTAAAAATATATTATATTATTCATTTTAAATTATTTTTATCGATAAAATAACATGAAAATTATCCCGGGACTGGTCCCGGGATCGACTAATTGCAATACCGAAATCCCGGGATCAAAATTTTGGCCCGGGATTGGAATCCCTACTATGGGAGGGATCTATTCGTAAAAAATATTTTTTGCTCAATTATATGTTGTTTATTTATTTAATGTGAATCTTAACATTTGATATTTTATATCAGTTACCAACTATTCGAATATCGAATAGTTTAATATTCAAATATATTCATAGTTATAAAAATCGAAAATACAGTTTGAATAAAAAATATAAGTTCATATATACATATGTTTATGTTAATAATAAAAAGTTAATTTTTAAAAATAATAGTGATAACTGTTTCAAACGTTAAATAAGTACAAAATTTTACTTTAAATATTCCTGTTGCTAAAAAGATTTATTTAGTTGCTGTTGATGCGAGTTTTGTTTCTCAGCTAAGAATAACAGAAACTATAACTCAGTATGCATAAAAAATATAACTGTAAAAATCACTATTAACTGACTTGAAAATAAACATTATTAGTATTGATTTAAAATATATATTTCATACCAGCTATTGAAAAAGTCCACAGCTGCAAAATAATATAAACTTAAAAATATGAGTATTTTTTGGAATTTCGGCAATTCTAAAATGCTTTTTCGTCTTCATTATTTTCTACACACAAATGATTTGAAGAGAAGAAGATAAATTTAGCAAAACAAAAGAAAGTATTATACAATGAGTTATACATATAGTAAGTGTAGCAGTAAAGCGAGGGGAAAAGTTGCGATATTGAACAGTGTTTTTGTTGAACAGAAAATTTTAAAAATATTTCATTATAAATATCAACGAATAATTAAACAAATATTTGAATAAAGAATACTCAAAAAATAGGCAAATATATTCCGGAGTTTCGTTCGAGTTCCGGAGTATTTGGAGTCTCTGGTCAGTTATGCTCTAACTAGCTCGTTTTTATTTTCATTATCTATTACGATATTCATACGTGATATTAGGAAAACCTAATTTATGATGATTGAACGAAATTATTATTATGTAATAATAACTAATTATAATCTAGATATAATAGAAATTGATAAACATTATGGTACATATGGGGTTCGAACCCAGGTGTTTCAGTTATAAGCCACTAACTTATAAGAGAGTAAATACATTCAACAACTACTAAATAAGTAGTAAGACATTAGGCTGAATGCAAAGTCTGTTTAAGTATAAACTATTATTACAGCTTACAATCAATAGGAAAATCTAGGCTACTGTTCTGGTAATAAATTTGGCGTTTAAAAAAAATATATTCATTTGTAAACACAAAACTTTTAAAGGATACCTATTAGTTTTATATCGTTACTCAATATTAAAAGTTATATATGTAAACACATATTTTAAAAGTAAACTTAGCATATGTGATAAATAAACATAATTATATAATATTAAAAAAATACTTGTATTAATAAAAATACATGACATTATCTGTTAAAATGTAACCTTTCAAAATGTATTATAAGCGATAAAGTTGTAAACATTTGGCAATTATCCTACATATATATTCACGATGGCCGATGTGATGTGAATGCTATGGTGTACAGGACCCGAAATAAATACACAAATTGCAGTGCCAAGAAATATTCAATTTTCATGACATTCCGTAGAATGTACCATTGTACTGATGTGCTACAAATAAAATTATAAGCTACGCCAACGTATAACAAATTATTCAGTAATATGGTAGTACATAAATTTATTTATTATTTGTTGTAAATCTACGGCTTCAACGACAGACGTGAAAAAGCCTATATGACAATATTTCAGATAATATAATATTTTTTTAATAATAATATTAAATAATTTATGATATAATTTAAATTAACAATGACATCTATTTCTTAGAATTTAATTTATATTAATAGCGTAAATTATAATGGGTATATTCAGATTAAAGATCAGGAATTAAACATAGTTTCATAAGCACCAAATTATCCTACGAGTTATTGCTAAAAACTGAATTACTAATTTATTATCTAATTTATATTAAAAAGTTTTTATAGGAAATAAAAATAAACTAATAAACTTAGAATTATCACAACCACAAAATTATGACAATTACTTCAATGAACTACTTATTCTTCAAACAAATTAACATATTTATATTAGTTAAATCAATTAACATACTAAAAATAATCGTTATGTGGTCAAATGAGAAATATTTATTTTATATATATTGACACTCTTGTTTATATTATAATTATGATTCTGGTAGTTTATTCACATTACTTCTTAAAAAATGAGTCATTAGTAATTTACAGAAAAAGCAATAACCGCAGTTTACGAAAGTACAGAAAACGTTAAATTATTTTATCTTATACTTTCATGTATCACAGAATTATTTGTAAAAAGGAACTTTACTCACAGCACTTGAAATGTTGCGATAGAACACGGCTATCTATCGAATGGTGATAATCATACACCGATTTCCCGTTCAGATCTTCCGGATCATATCCAAGAATATCCAACATTCTAAAACCAATATTACCATACATTAATATTAGTCAAAATTAACAAAAAAGCGGAAACAAATACAAAGGACATACTTTTCGTCAGCGTATGTAAACTTCATATCCAAGTTATGCTTGGACAAGAACGTCTTGCTGTCCAATGGCACTTCAATATTTGACGGATGAGGTATTGGTCGTCCGATGGCGACCAACGAGCGGGTTTTTCTGCAGGATTTGACTTCCTTAACGTCGTTGCTATCGTTATCTTTACTTTCAATCTTTACAGCCTTGATGCAATCGACGAGGGTAGACTTCTTGTTAAATTCACCCTTTACGGCAGTAGCGCTACTATCCGCTACTTCAGTACCATCATTCGTCAACAGATGGCCAGTGCAGTGAATTACCTAAAAAATTTAATAAAAAATATAAATAATATCTACAATTTTGTAATTTATTTGAACACGAAATCCACATGAAATGTGTAAAATTATAAATTGATTAATATTATTATATACACTCAAACAATAGATGGCAGTAATATTAAATATAAAATTTATTTATTTATTTTAAATCTTCCGTTTCAGCATTAAGTTACAACAGGGTAAACACAATTAACAACCGTGAGACACCAGATTGAAATCAATGTCTGTTAATCAGTGACATCTACTTTATTAATTATAAATTATTATTATAGCTCAAAACAATATATGTCACTATGCATGACCCAACTTTATCACAATATTAATTAGTGAGATTAAGAAAATCTAGGAAAACTTAATCTGTGATGATCGATCGGAATTTTAATTAAATAATAATCACCATAAAAATTAAAAATTACTAGGGTGGATTATATGTATAAGAAACGAACCCAGTTCATAATCACCATTTTTAATTTCTAATTTAATAAAAATATGTCATGAATAATGCTTAGCTGCTCTGGTACCTTGTATGAAGCCGATTTAATATTAACATTCCTTCCTTTACTGGTCAAAGTGCATTTCAATCTGATAAAGAACGACTTCAGCGGTTCATTCAAGCACCCTTTGCTTTTGCCTTTGCCGGTTTTGCACGGCTTGTCAAGGTTTTTGAGCATGAGTACTTCTCGAATCTCGTCATGATCGCACGGATGACTAAACTCGAACACACTCTGGCCCATTATATCCATCTGAAATGAATAAATGAAAACAATACATAATTTTATCTGATTGTATTATATTAAATTATGTAAATTTTCAAACCTGAGATACGCCCAAGTATTCGCTGACGTTTTCAGATAAATAAACGAGATCTCCATCAGACGATATGACAAGGACGAATCCATCGAGAGCTTTCAAGTACGATAGTTCCTTAGTGATCGGTAAATCTTCAGCGACGTGTTTAGATCCCATTTCGATTTTAATCGGCATCTCTGGAACTGAAATTAAAGTAAAATATTTTTAGATCAATAAGACAATATTAGCTTAAATTGATTATATAAATTACTGACACATAGACATCACGTTTCTAAACTTCAAGTATGAAATAGCTAAACGCATCACAGAAGCTTTGTCCAGCTGATCAACGTTTTCTGGAGCCAACGGCAACGAGCTCGCCAACTCTGAGAAAATCTCAGTTTCCCGGCTGCGTCTGCATCGCGCAGCATCGCGGGACTTTTCTTTTCGTTTTTCATTGTTCCTGAAAAGAGAAACACATACAATTTAGTACAATTCTTAAAACAGATGGCAGCTCAACAAGCATAATGAAAATTATGCTTAAATTGAACTATATTTGATTAAAATAATATACAGTGTGCATGACAATCATATTATTTTTATTCATAAACACATAAAGGAAACCATCGTTTAGCGTTCATATGAAAATATTGCTGAACATTGAAAGCACGTGATTCGTAAATTAGTTCAGCAAAATACCAGCGAGAGCCGAAAATAATACTCGGCGGAAAAATTCAACTGTAAATGCGAGAATATCATATTTTTCGCTTCGGTGAAAAATCGGTGATGAGTGCAAATCTATATATTTTTGTTATATGTATGTATATATTTTTACATATAAAAACGTAATATTTATATAAGTACATTCACATATGTTTCTGCAACATGTGATGCCAGATATATTTTTCAGTATACAATACAAAAAATGTGTCACGAGTTTCAATGAAGACATTACGTACGACTTTATTTTATATATCATGTTTACGATTGCACTATACATAAGCGTCTCGCGAAAGCTTAATAAAAATTGTTCTAATTCTTCCGAAATTCTTTTATATGTATCAAAACATAAACATGTATCAAAGCCAAAAGTGACGCAACAGCGAGATATCAAAATCGCAAGTATTTCAATAAATCAAAATCGAAAAGGATGTGTAAAAAAGCTCGCCAAGGACAGATTTGCAAGTGGTTATTATTGTGAATGTTACCACAACATCACTAACATTAACGACATCGTATAGCACTCCATAAGATTTGAAATACGATGATACGACTCCCAACGAGAACGAAACCGATGGCGATAATCCAAACATGCAGCACAAGACACATGACAAATGACCATAAGACGAGCATTGCATTATTTGGAAACGCACCAAGTGTAAAATAACGAGCGAAACCGGAACGCCAATCAACCATTGTACAGCGATTACTTTCTTTTAAGTTAATTGATACGATTGTTCATACGCTGCTATTGAATAAGTATAAGCAAGTAGTATCGTGCTATTGAAAAAATCAAGGGATAGCTAACTTAACTGTCGCTTAAATATGCAATCACTCAGCGTGCGTGCCCAAGCATGTGCAAATTATATTCATCAACATAACCGTCGAGGTTTTTATAGCATAATATGTTTTTATTAGTCAATGTTTTATAATCAAAATTGGAATGCAATTTTTAAATGATACCTAGATAGAAGGATATATATTTTTTACAACTATTTTATTAATTTGACAATGTAATTGGCTAATTAAATACGTTACAGTAAACACACGGTTTAACATGATTTTTTTGTTAAAGGTTAAGATAAAATGAAATATGTTTAATATATTCAATTCCAAATATAATACTTAATTAAAAATATACAACTATAAGTAAACTTGATAAATTTTATCAGCACTTTCACTATAGTTTGAGTCAATCATCAAACCAATCCCAATTGACAATAAAAAAGGTCAAGATTAAAAAAAATCTATACTAGGCTATTTATAATCAAAACTGGTATTTAATAGCGGACACATTAAAAAAAATAATCCTCATCTATTAATTGTGAGAGATTTTTGTTGCACTTCTAGCACCGTAATAAATAATAACCCGTTTTAAAAACTTAATATATGCTAATTTATTTACATCATGTGTTATTTGCCACTATCGATTAGATTGAGCATTTTTTAACTGTAAAAAAAATAACATCGTAATAATGACCACATGAGTATAACACAAGTTGATATATTGCGGCTAATTATCGCATAGAAAGATCTTTGTACATTATTAGTAAGCAAGCAAGAAAGAAAGAAAAATATGATTGCTTACAAAATAATATAATTTTAATCGCCTCATTGTTAGGGTCATAGTGGTTGTAAAAATTAAATTATTCAATCGCCCTAATGCTCTGGAAACCGTACCAATCACGCCAATTGCCACCAGCATCCGCAATGAATTTTGCACGATCCAATGGCGTGTCACGCTAAAAAACTTATTGTCTAAAAACAGCACAAATATAAATCGGCATTGAACGACATGGTCGACGAATCGTGTCCGTTCCATCGATAGACAAGTGGGAGATTGAAGGAACACTCAAGTATAACAGATGGTGAACAATAAAATTCATGAAAAAGTTCAGAGAATATTTGCAACTGGTTTTCTCCAATTATTTTGGAGCAAATAAACGTCTCGCCGAAAAACAGGCCGTTACTCGAACACACCGAAGAGAGAAAAAACTGGTTTTCAGTTTTGGGTTGGCGACAATTACATTACTGAAAAATTGCAAAAGTTACGCTCTCGATCTTCTGCAAAAGAGAAATAAGTGATAGAATTCAGACTGAGAAGAACGCAGTGCATATGTCCTAAGTTTAATTTATGTTCAATAGCAAAATCGTATTGACTATCTTGACTATACAGATTTCCCCAGTGCGTCATAAGAGCCGCTAACAAATATAATTTAAATAATTAT
This sequence comes from Plectrocnemia conspersa, assembly GCF_051122295.1. Classification (NCBI taxonomy): domain Eukaryota; kingdom Metazoa; phylum Arthropoda; class Insecta; order Trichoptera; family Polycentropodidae; genus Plectrocnemia; species Plectrocnemia conspersa. The sequence continues at coordinate 10,476,086 of NW_028277165.1, forward strand.
AATGACGTACGCCTTAAAGAAATGTTGATCATTCCAGCCTCTCGTATATATCGCCGTAAACATCCTTGTGTTTGGTTAGTGAGCGCTGGTGTCCTATCTGCGACGTTACGAATAAGGGACGCAATCGCGACTCTTTAGGGCAGTGGTCGCAAATTTGACAGTAAATATTTTAGATGAATTTGATTTTTTTTACTTATATGTACGCGATCAAAATAGTTTGATGATCACTGCTCTAGGGCATTCTATAGCTTGCTGCTGAAAATCGCCGAGCATTGGTGAACTTCCGACACTATCTGTGATCAACATCAAAAAGTTATTTATTACATCTAGGGATTCTGTGACAACCCGTGAATGCCCGGTTATTGTGCCGTCTGGTGTTCCTGGACTCGGAAAAATTAACCTGATACTCCAGACTTTTTGATTTTTTACTGAAAAAGTTGTCAGAAATTAATAACATTTAATCACTAGAAATTTTTTCGAAAACTATTTTCAAAACTGTTCCCAAAAAATGTTTATGAATAATGAGGAAGATCTATATGGACGACATTTTATAATTTAGATTTAGTTCAGAATCGAATACTGAAATAAAAAACAAAAATAATACTGATGATTTCATTAGTATGACGTTAACAATCGAAGAAAAACAACTAATAAACCACCAGAATATTTATCCAGTAAAAAACAAAAATGTAGTCTATGAAATGAATTAAAAATTTTGCAACTAGCTGGAGGACGAAGAATCTAAATATGTTATAAACATCTTTGCTCACAATTAAGACAACATCAACGGAAAACGAGCGAGTATTACGGCATGAATTTTCAATACGAAAATTAGAAATAGACTATCTGATTCGTCTTGTCATTTCATGCGTTAGGCTTATGATCTCACTCACGCTTTTATTTATTTTAATATTTGTTAATAGCTGGGATTCTGTTCTTTGCGTATAATGCCTTTATATTTTTGATATAATGAAAATTAAAGATCTTAAGTGATACCATCACTATCATAAATAAATAACTACGTTTATAATATAACAAAATACGGATCGAATGTGCCGTTTCTTCGGTGAAAATCTTTGGAGCAACTCGATAAATTCAGGTGAATGTTATCGCGAAAGCGTCGAAGCTTGCATACAAATTTTAACCTGTTTAAAATTAATAATATTAGTACTGATTGTAAATAAGGATTACCGTAAGTATAAATTTAATACAAATGCTAGCTTAGAGACGTTATCTTTGAATATAACTTACCGCAATTATAGCTTTACCGAGAAAAGCTATTTTCAGATAGTGAGTGTAGTCATAATTGAATAGAGTAATATGTAATGGAACAACAGCGCCTTAAATTAATCCAAAGAGATCGGGTTACCAAGTGGGATTGTTATCCTTAATCGGCAGAGGAAGTAAATAAGCCGAATTCAGTAATTGGGCAAATATTAAAAAATATTATTATATTAGTATATATTTTATATGCAGGGAAGTTAGATTTGACTAATATTACTTTAATACAAAACCCAATTTATTTATGAACCTCTAAAGCTCCTTTTATGAGACAATAAATAAACCCTCGATTTATGTATAAATTAAGTATAAAAACTACTGAAAATCCAAGCAGTTTTATCGACGAAAAGTAATGATGAATATTCTATTTAATTTATAAATATTAAGAAACAATGATTTTTAACAGTGATTGTCTGAATGAATGTGATGGAAATGTTTCTTATATTAATAAACCGGCACGAACTTCTCTGATTACAATTTATTATATTTTACGAATAAGCTCAATTAATCAAATTAAACCCGTATTTCTTATATAGACTGCAATATCCTTCCGAAAACCTTAATTTAGTAGTATAAATACACATTAATACATAAATTATCAGAAAATCCCCAATGAAAACCCTTTCGAAATAATTAATACCACTGAGCGAATAGCAACAATTCCAGCTTATTACATCACGAAAAACAATATGCTTAAAATACAGGAATATTTTAACAAAGACGCGCATAACGAGCTTATAATTATTTGTCTAAAACCAGATAGTTCACGAAAAATTTACACGCCACTCAGATAAAGCAGTAATGGCCCATATCGCAGGGTCAACTACCGCGGTTCTTCTTTTTATTTTTGTTCTTCCTCAAAGCGCATCGTTGTTGAATTTTAAAGCGAGTAAACTTTATCTCTAACGGCTGTAAAAAATTCACGAAGCACCAGCATACATACTGCCTCATTAGCGATCAGGCCAACAAAGGGCGTCCAATATAAGGAACACAATTAAGAGGCGCGATAAAAATGTAGGCTAAATTCATAGCCTAATATCATACAATAAATATTAGCTCTAGATTTCTAGAGCACGCGATAACTCTAACTTTGGTTGAAATTTAATATGGTGTCTAAATATAGATAACGTTTTCGTTAAAAATCATAAGATAAATTAATTAGGTACTTTTTATATATAATATTCATACATACATATAAATATAATCAGTGCGCAGTTAACGGTCGATGGTTTTATCTGAACTGTAACAATACAAGAAGTTTATTTATCTAATTAGATATTTAATTGTATTTAACTGATGTTATCTTTCACGGTTAAAATTAAATGCTTATATAGCTTCGTCGCCTTGCACGAATTACACACCACAATGTCACCAGCATAAAAAATCTTTGTATAATAAATGTAAATAATATTTTAAATTCAATTGTTTGTGGTTTCTGGGTTACACGTTAAATTAACTGTTTGTTTATATATAACCTATAAATGTATGGGTTGTATTATATTTAAATATATAAATACCACCTACCAACAAATGATAAAATTAATACGATATTCAATAAACAAATATAAAATATTCAATTTTAAACTAAAAGTCACTTAATATATGTAGCTAATGCTATCTATGTACATTTTTAATGTTATTTGTAGGATAATAGAGCGTAAATTACTTACGAAACACATAATATACCAATAAAAATAACAGCAAGTTCATCTCGTATTATTGCCATTTTCGCGAAAAGCTGCCTAAGCATGACACAAAAGTATTTTCCGGAAAAATTACAAGAAAACGAGCAATAAAGTAATCCAAAAAATTATAGGGATTCATAAATACGGATAATAATTCAGGTCAACCTCACGGTCGCGTCCAGTAAACAGGAGAAAAACCGCTCGGGATTTGCACGAATCGAATGACGTCAATGCGAAAACCGGTCTGTTAAATTATCGAGTACACTTACTTATATGTAGATATGTATGTTTCGAAAAAAATATTTTTGCGGAGTGGCGTGGCGCTTATGAAAATCGAAAAATAAAATAAGCGGTATATGTTTACATATGTATGTATTTTGGGCCAGGATCATAAAATTACGATGATCTCACGAATAACACAAAGGAGGGGCAACAACTCTTTTTATTTTTTAGAAAAAAAAAGGATTTGTTTGAATCGTTATCGAGAAGATACAATAGAACATTAACCGCACTGACGTTATACAAAGACGACCCATTTAGAGACCTAATCATATCCAAAAAGTCAACAAAATGAAAAAAATAAAACAGTTTCCACTGCGGTTATGCGTTGAGTGATAACTGCTGGGCATTCGAGCGATAAAAATAATCATGTATTTTTCTACATAGTATTTATTGCGTACATTCCAATTCCAATAAATCCACACACATCCGAGAATAATAAACAGAGAAAGTTATAGTAGCTTCGTTGGATCAAATATAACCAAGCGAACAGCAAAAATATATACAAACACGATTGCATCATAAATTAAAATCATTCAGCGATACAATCGAATAAATCTAAGTTGTACATTGATATACTGATACCATACCATACATATAAAAGATAGATCTTACACATGATAGATCTTATGCTTCCACTTCACTCTCCGAAAGTAGGCGACAGTTGGCCAAGGACGGGAAATATAATGTGAAAATTCGGGCTTACTTCGGTCGAGCTCGGTTGTCCCCGCGCTAAAATCTCTCGCAAGTTCTCCGAGGTCACCGCGAACGGGAGGTAAACTGGGGGTAATTTTGGTCGAGGCGGCCGACTTCGTCGCCTCCGAAAATTCCCTCGCTTTCCGAAAGTAATACCCGAAGACGCTTCGAGCGCGAGCGGCGAGATACTTCCCCTTTCGCTCTCTCGCGTGACGAGAGAGAGAGATAGAGATGGTTTATCGCAAACTGAGATAGAACGATTCAATTTTAATATGGGCGTCTTCACGATCGCGCCACTGTTTGGTATTTTTGCCCGATCTGGACGGCCAAAATTATTTCACCACTTTAGTTGATTCCATAAGTGCTCTTAGTCAAATATATAATATTATAAGTGCTAAAAAATACAATTATTTAAAGTATTTCTTTAATTGTAGGCCCGAGGAATAGGAATTCCGTGTTGAACGGTCGTGCGAATTTCGCCGCGTAGCGTAAAAAAAAAAATTGTATATGTCACAAATTTGCTGTTTTTTATTAAGAAAAAGTATTTGACTAGCATTTTATCATACTCGGTATCGTTTTTTTAAATATGTATATATTTAGTCATTCCAAACAAATTTTTATTTTATTTCATTAGTACGCGATCCACAATTTGACGTTTACTGATTTTACCACGGTAACCATATTATTAAAAAATTACAATCATTACAAAACTGTATTTTAAATTTGACGTTAACATTTCTTTAATTGTAGGCCCGAGGAAGAGGAATTCCGTGTTTAACGGCCGTGCGTAGCGTAATAAAAAAATTTAGCCGCGTAGCGTAAAAAAAAAAATTGTATATGTCACAAATTTGCTGTTTTATATTAAGAAAAAGTATTTGACTAGCATTTTATCATACCCGGTATCGTTTTTTTTTTAAATATGTGTATATTTGGTGATTCTGAACAAATTTTTAGGTCGTAACTTTCGCGACTAAGCCCCGTCCCATTTTTAAGAATAATACATTTTTAAGGTATGCAATGTGTTAAAAACCGCAAAAATCCGCAGTCAATTTTGCATGTATCATAAAGAGAAAGACCTAAGCTATATATTGTATATAAAATCTCAATTCAGCAAATTGACTTTCCATACTTTTCCTTAAAAAATAATAGAAATTATTCATTAGTTGCACACTTGAACGTTTCCTGTTTATTATTTATTAGTGACAGTGAAGCCTCGATTCAACATAAAATGTCTTATTTACTAACATTGATCTATTCCGGTGCATTGCAATCATCCACCATCTCCTTTTTCTCCATTTGGCTTTAATTTTTTTTGTGTTTAAAACACGCACGTAGTTATAATACGCGAGGTTGAGAAGCGTGCACGCGTATGAAATTCCCGGCTGTGCGAACGCTATTCGAAAAACTGCGACCTTGACCGACTTCGGTCGAACTTCCACTAGGACAACTTTCGGAGAGTGAAGTGCGGGTATTACACTTGCTTAAAGGAAATAAATTTCGAAGAACTTTATATTTTTTTGTTAAATTTTCCTTATGGGAATTTCATAGTCGGGTTGTTATTGTTAACGACAAGGATCGCATAAAATCGATTTGAATAAATGATGTTTCGAATATCAGAATATTCAGATCAACTTTCGAGTAACAAAACCTCGAAAATGGGATCGAAGATCAGAATAGGGTACAAGGTAACCCCATTCGCATTTGTGTATTACTAAAGTAAAATATAATATGTTAATTTTTTTCGCGTTCAATTCTAGATATTATTAATATTTAACAAATGATTGAAATAACAAGAATCATGGAGTTCAAATGTATGTAAGAAAGTTTAAGTAATCGCATCATTTGCCATAAACTTTGTGTGCTGTATATTTTTCTTTGTATTTGAAGGTGGTTACTTGAATGCCGTGCATTAGAATCATACCGAGAAAGGTGTGTTTAAAGATGATTTTATTCAGATACATCTTTACAGCAAGCAGTAATTGATGCATTGCATATGTTGGATAACCATTGTACCTTGAAAATTCCCGATTAAAAAACTCCGTTTTCTCCGGTGGTGTACGCTCAGTATACATGTCAACAATTAAAGATATTATTACGAAATAATATTTATAATATAAAAATGTAGCAATTATTGTAATAAACGTGCTAGAACGAGGAAATGCATCGTACATTTGGTGTTAAGTTTTTGTCTCGACTTTATTTCTGGAGGTTTTAATGTATCGATACTAGGGAATTTTTTATCTCGAGTTCCAATATTTCATATTTTAATCCATATTATTTTAAATATTTCGCCGTTAATCGTCAGTCGAAATATTGTTGAAAAAGCAGGGATGATTTTTATTTTACTATTCTATTAACTAAGACTAGCCGATACGCTGCTGGTCAGCTTGTCAGATTACCGAAAGATTCGAGTTATTTTGACCCTAATCTGCATTAAAATATATTATCTATAATAAAATAAAAAACCAAAAATGTTTTTAGCAAATGTCTATATAGCAAAGTTATTTTTATAAATATGATTTTTTTCACAAATATTTAAATTGTAAATTCAACTGATAAGGGATTGACAAAAAGCTGATGAATAACAATAGAACAAGTTCAACTTGTATAGATGAGTAAATTTCAGTGTCTTCTCGAGAATTCTTATAAAATGTATTTTTTTTGTTATTAAAAAAAATGTATACGAATATTTTGAAATGGTTTACAAATACTGCAATTTTGAAAACAAGTAAATTTACAACCGCGTTCGAAGCAGGTAGTTAAAAAAGGAACAAGGATTTCCGATTAAAACTCCGAAAACATTATTTGATAATATAAGTTTTATGACCAACTCTAGAAATAATAAACATATCGTTTCGACTTCCTTAAACATTTGGGGGTCAACAAAAAAATTAAAATGCAAGGATCAAGTCTTTGGAAAGGATTTGTTCGTTGGATAAATAAAACAAGATTCAACGTTTTCATGTAAAAGTTATATAAATCATATAATAAAACGTTGTCATATTTTGTGCAAATACAAGGGGAAATATAATATAAAAAATATTGTTAATTAAACAGACATTAAATATTTTAGTCGTAATAATAATATTTTATAAAAGAATTTAAAATAAATTATTAATGTAATAATTATGTACTTTTTTATTAAATATTTCACCATTTTTCGCGTTCGTTAATATTTTAACTTTTAACAATAATATCATTTACATGTTTTATTGAAATGAATTGTTGTAAATGTAGTAAGTAAAAAGATTTTCCATAAACAAAGCTCAGTTCTTAATTCTTAATATTACAAATATATAGTATTACATATATTTTTAACATAATATGCTCCACTTTTTTTATTTCTCAAGAAATTGTATTAAAAGTATGGATAGCAATTGTTATATTTTGTAAAAATAGAATACCATATAAATGTTTGATTTTTGAAACATATTAAAAAAATATGTAGATAACCGAGAATTCCCGAGAATATCCCAGAGGCGCAAACTGTGTGCAATAATTTACAACATAGTACGCATATCAACATAATAAGAAGACATACACTACGTGTACATAATAAATAGTAAAACAAAATTTAATAAATCAAATTATTTCAGTAAAAAAAAAATCCCTTCAAAAATGGAAATCGCATAACGAATGCTTTTTGCCCTTACAAAACAAATTGACCCTCATACGTTCGACTGCATTAGTGAATTGATTTTTTGAAAGAATATTTTTTCGACATTCGACCATTACACAAAATATCACTTTTTCGATATATTTATAGACATTCACATAATAATAACATGTACACTCCGTGTACATCACAGAAAACCAAATACATATAGATTGAACAAATTATTTTAGAATTAAATTTCATTTCCAAATATTTATAGTTCTTTTGTATAAGTTTCATGCATTTAAAAAAAATATAAGTGTATATAAATTTTTATGATATACATATAAATTATATTGAAAAAATAAATATTGAAAAATTAAATTCTAAATGCATGCTTATATAATAAAACATTTTATTTTAAATACTAGTTTGTATATAGCACATGCAATGAATAAAATAACATTAAAAAAAACTTTTAGTTGAAATCAAATTGCGAAATATATAAATCTAAATTATTCATCGAGCAACGATTTACAAATATCAATTGTTCCAAGATATGAGAATCGAATCGACAGATTTTTGAAAACCTGTCAAACGGCAATGTGCGTTAAAGAAGCAATAATGAAATGCGACATTTTTTAACCTGAAGAGGGTTAAATATAATTTCGCATAAAAACGGATAATCTTTAGAACTGTATAAGAAATACATGTCCAATATATATATATATATCCCTATGACAACGGTCGAGTAGAAGCAATCGATTTTTTCTTAACCCGAAAAACGTGTTTTAATATTTTTGGCAATGGGCGGGAATTTAGTAATGAAGTATTTTCTTTAAAAGAAAACGCCCCTCTGTCTATAGTCCTTTAACTGTATATATAAAGTATTATACAATATACATATATACACAATTATATAATTTATATATCCCATTATTATTTTTATTAGCATACTTATGATGAGCATTTATTTAATTTAAATAAACAGTCGGTATATAGAAATAGACTTGCTGCAGATTCATATTTATTCAAAGGTAATATAATAAGATATTTTGAGTAACGTATAACATTCAATTGCTCAATTACATATTATGCCAACGTAAAATATCATCGCACATGGTTAATAAATATAAATAAACGAAAATTGTAATTATGTTGACAACACATCCTACATTTTAACGACGATAAGAAGTCATTTAAAATCAAGACAAGAAGTTCAAGTTTTTAAAAGAGAGATAAGGTAATTCTTCTGAACCTTTGCTCTATTATTATTTTATAGTATGATTTACAATTTAAGTAAATATGCAAATAATTAACGTATTACTTTGTTACACTTATTGATACAATAAGTAAATTGAGGTTGACAAATAAATAGTTCACCGCCTCTATTTTATTGGTAAACAAAATCAGTAAAAACAGCTCACGAATAACATCTTAGTGTCCAATTTAGAAACACAGTCGATATAGATATGTACACTGAGTAATGTGCAAAATACATGTTATATATAGCATTAATCGTTGTTTGAATTTCTATATTGTTTTTATTGTCAAGCCAATTGACCGTCAGATTTCGTACTGAAAATATTTATAAAAAGTATAATGCTACATCGTCCACAATTTAGTTTAAATAAAAAGAAATAGTATTTGTGAAACATTTGATAAAAAATACATATGGAGAGCTATTGTGTGGTTTAGGGAAGGAGGGTGTTTGCAGTCGTATACTTGCTAAAAAAAACATCGTTATTGAAATGCGTTTAAAGGCATGAAATCGACACAAAAGCTGGGATATTTGGCTTTAAGAAGAGTGAAATATGCTGTGAAAAATATACACAAACAAATGATCTGGGAGTGCTTCTTATATTCCGGAACGGAAGGTATCCACTTAATCGACGGGACAGTTTAAAGCAGGTACAGGCGCCCTCGACTTTCGAACGTTTGACTTTCGCACAATTCGCTATTTCGCACATTTAAAAAAAACATTTTTTTTTTAATTTAATTTTTTTTAAAAATACGTTCTGATAGCGGTGAATCTTTTGCTTCAATCGAACGTTAATATTATACAAACAGGTCTACGATATGTTCAATTTTGCAAAATAAAAATATAATTAAAGAACACGTTCAAAATTGTGGAAAATAAAGATATATTTCCACAATCTTTAATTATATGTTTCTAAAAAAACACAGCAACAAAAAAAACATGGATGAAATCAAAAATCTTTGTCATCGTAGATCGATGACCAACATCAAAAAGATGTCCCTCTGAGTATTTCAATTATTCAAGCAAAAGCTCTTAGTTTGCACAAAGATTGGAAGGATAGATTAAAAAAATATTTTAACACGGTTTTTCAAGCAAGTAACGGTTGGTTTTACAATTTTAAAATGAGGTATTCTTTTCATAATATTAAATTTACTGGAGAATCGGCTGATGACGATAAAGATGCTGCAAAAGAATTTATTTCCTAATTATCCAAAATTATTGAAAATAAAGAATATTCCTCTAGCCCGTGGTTTCCCAAACTATGTTCCGCGGAACACTGGTGTTCCGCGGGTCCAAAATAGGTGTTCCGCGGAGCCTGAATAGATATTTTACTAAAATTTAGAGTATATTAAAAAAATTGTTAGTCTTGCTAATACATAAAAATTGTTCATAAATCTGATAAAAAAGCTTGAAACTATTGTATTTTATTGCGTTAAAACAGGATTGAGTGTATACTTTTGGAAATATAAATGATTTAAATAAAATTTGCATAAAAATGAATCGATTTTTTTGTAAATTAATTTAGTCCGGTTGCTTACAATAGAGATTTTTTTCCATTTTGACAAAAAAAAAGATTACAGAATTTACATATTATTCAAAAACTACCCATGGATCTTTGGTTGAAAACAGGAAATTAGACGAAAGAAAGGCCAAATATTTCTACTGATACATCTATCATCGAAGAAGAAAATAATCCAAAAACTGAGAATACAACTGATCAATATTATGCCTGATATAAAAAAAACCTGTAATTTAAGAACATAAAATCATCAGTCATTAGGAGTTTTATTTATTTTAATTTTTATGTTTATTAAATAATTGATATTTTTTTTAACATTTTTTATTTTTATTTATACTAATATGAATTACCCAACCTAAAAATAAGCTAAGTGTTCCGCCAAAGTTTTCGGATTTGCCAAGTGTTCCGTCGCTGAAAAAGTTTGGGAAACCCTGCTCTAGCCAAATATGTAGATGAGACAGGTTTATTTTGGAAAACTCTTTAACAATGAAAAATATTAATGAAGCCTTCACGCACCTTGACAAATTTTTAAATATTATGGAAGATTGTGATCCCAATGGAGAACGCATATCTCAAGTGCGTGGTGCGATCAATAAAATCATAACATGTTATAAAATATTATATGAAGAAAAGAAAAAGAATAGTGGAAAACAGTTAACTCTTGATAATTTTTCAAAGGAAACACCCGCAAACCCCACTTAAACGTGTCTCTTAAACGCCTCTTAAACATCTTACATTTACTTGATAAATAAACATTTTAAAATACACACAATTTCAATTTTTTTACTTTCCTCGACTTACGTACATTCAACATTCGCACACATTTTCAGGAACCAATTATGTGCGAAAGTCGAGGGCCGCCTGTATATTGTAATGGTTTATACTTTAAAATCTTTTTCACTAAGTGGACGACACATTTCGATCAGTTGTTTACTAAACATCGTTAAAATGTAGAGCTTTGCACTTTGAAACCTCACTTGTTTACATTCTGTGACGCATCTGCACGGTGATCCAACGAAGCGGAACAAGCTAATGTGCGAAAATAGACCGAACTTCAAACGAACAATGCAAAAGATTCAAAGAAAAGAGGAGAAAGACCTTGCACAAAAGTATCATCGGAAAACGAGGAAATATAAATTGCGATTTACGAAACTATTATTTTTAGACTCTTTTTTGTATTACTTATATGTAATATAAAAAATAGCAAATAAACTACATATTTCATTTATGAGACAATTCGATAGATGTAAAAACTCGATAACACAGATCAAGCCTTGATTGCGAATTATATATGTACATTATATGTAAATATGATATGACTTGCAAATTGTATTTTTACCATTTTTCTTATTCAAAAAATAATTTAATAAAACGAATAAACAAAGAAAATTGTGCGCGATGCTCACGGCCGTCAAGTCATATGAATAAGTATGAATATTCGATTTCGATCAACGATCCGTGAGCAATAATGGATAAATTCGACGTTTTTTACACAAATAAAATGTCGACCGTGTGTGGGTCGCGTTGGAAGTCACGATAAATACTTCATCGCTTTACTTTGAAAGGCTCGTTCACCATCAAATGCTGCATTTTTGGAATGCCAAATGTTTCACATTAATTTGCTATAATAGTATAAATATAAAATTAGATGCAACGGGCGCATGCGTTCTTGAACTATTTGAACCGCCCACAAGGGAAATGAATGAGCGCGATTGGTCGACGGGAAATCTTTGTGTTGGTCAAACTCGAGAGAAATTACATGACGGAAGAGAAAACATGCTCAATATACGATAGAAAGACAAAGTAAATGTATATTTATAATAAATTAAAAATCAACAGGCTGATTCATATATAATATTAGAGAATAAGAATCCGCGATCCGAACCTTATTTATTATTACTACACGAAAAAATTAAATTATTTTACCGATGTAAACTTATATTAACTTTGGTACTTGTTGGTACTTGGTATCAGTTGTTACTCCCCACTGCAGTATCCCTGACTCAAGGGTCTCACTGCTGTGTGCATGCGCGCTACTGCATTTTCCATGCTGTTCAAAACCAATCAAATGAAATATTTGATATAAAATATTTTCATATTCGTTACCATTTCATATAACAGGCGCGTATGCGCACAGCAGTGAGACCATGTTAGAGTCACGTGTAACGGAGTGGAAAGTAACAAGTGGTGGTTTTTGAGCGTTGCGCTGTGCAAATTTACAAGTACCTTAACTTTGTTTGTTTATTGAAGCAGCAGAAACTTTCGCACGGTGAGCTTTGCCGTCATGAAATTTGCAGAGCTTATTTGGAATTTCTAAGTCAATGCAAGTAATTTAAATTAATAAATTTCAGTTCGCAACGTTATTTATATCATGAGATATGAAGCTACAATATTTTGTTAGAACCCTCTATATTTTTTGGGATTAATCATAACTCAATATACGTGTAATTAACTTAGATGGAAGGCTATAAGAAAATTTGTCAACGAATAATTCTATCCACAATATATCCGAGCTGAACGGTGTATCATGATCATATTCACTTAATTTAAGAAATTGTGGATCAGCATTAATCTATGGATATAATAGAACTTAAGTAACCACATTTAAAAATACATTTTGGCAAAGTGTGTATTTCAACAAGACAATAAACTAAAACATTTGTGTACTTCTAAAACAGTGTGGTGTATGCTAAGATAATTAAGACTAAACTTGAAATTAATGAAGATATTAATAGATTCTAAAATTATATTCTAAGTACTAATTAAGTCTATGCATAACAGCTGCAAAGCTGTTTTAAATGCGAAAGTTCATCAAACAGAATATTAATGATATTTTTTTATCTTCACTGTTTGAATTTCGTCAACAGTTTTTCTTTGTTCTATTAGCTAAAACCTTATTTTAAATGCTTATATAATATATTTACAATATATAAAACGATAATACATATAAATTAAAAACTATGGTTTTTATAGAAAAAGTGAGGATTCAAAAACTGAACCCTCCTAAAAACTATTAACCCATTGCAAGATTTTCTTTATTTAAAACAAACGCAAAGGTGAAAACGAATCCTTTTAATCAAAATACATTTCAATTGCATTATAAAATAAAAATAGAAACGCTAAATTTGTCACAACGCTCAAACTAGCAAGCTCGGTTCAACGTACAAAACTTTATAAGCGATCATTAACCGTCGCTATTGTACGTTCAATTTAAACCAACGAGAGGAATTCGTATGACGATCATATCGAACCGGTCGTCAGACGCTAGCTGCGAGTACCGACAGTGGTCAGCAGTCAAAAACTTTCTAAATAAAAACTCGCAAGAGAAGAGGATCTATAATATTTAGTGTGCGTAAATTGCATAACGCTGATAAAGCAATGTCATGACATGACATTTCTCATATTGCGTTGTCGTCAACGTTTTTCTTCATCGACGTCAACATTAAATCAAATCGAAATCATCGCTTCAGTCATTCAAATGCGACTACGAGTAATGAATCGGTCGTTCGTAACGATGATAAACGTAAAATTGCAACTACGACCATTGTAAACACACACACACTAAAAATCGCTTGCCAAATAGAAGCTTACGTCATGTTGGAAAATATTTTCAGCGCTAATGCGATAAACATAAGCACGGATTGGAAAAATACGTAATCCAAAAATATCGAGATGAAATATAGAATCATGTGAGAGTAAGTTGATAACCCAAGAGCACGTGGAGATGACTAGGCGAACGTTCGTATTTCACTACGAATTCTTCTCGAGAGATTCCCGAGTATGTAATAATAAAGAGTGACGTAAATTAGCTTCGAAATCGGTAGACGGCGGGTAAACAAAGCGACAATAATGTTCCACTAACGGCAAGCTAATGAGTAATTAAACGTGCAGATAATGGCGAAACGTAGTAAACAACTCGTGTTGAATATACATATGTACATATAACAAAGAAACAAAAATATCCAAATTCGACTCCTCTACGTGTAATATAGGTTACGCAGAATTCCAAAGCATTTTTAATAACCGAAATAGTAAAACATAGCAAAGTCTGTCAAATTTAAAGAAAGAAAGACAGAGTATTTAGCAAAAAAAAATTTAACGAAAAACCTACAAAAACTCGCTCAGTAGCTAAATATCTAACGACAGTATAAAGTGGTACATAAACACAAATATAGCGTTTTACTTGCATATACATACAACCCCTAGTTTCGATCACCGGACATAATAAAAATACACACTTTAACACATTCCAAATAAATTGTTCCAGCTCCACTTAGTCGCAGCAGAAAAAATCAATGTGTTTGGCAAGCTAAGAAAGAATAAGGAACGTTATCGCGTCTTCTAGGGCAGTCTATAGCTTGCAACAATAAATCGTCGAGCATCGGCGGATTGTCACAACACCTCAACAACTTTAAAAAGTGTATTATTAAATAGACACTAAGATGAGAATGCAATAAATTGCAACTAGGGATTGCAATACCGGTAATACCGGTATGTATTAAGACAAAAATTGATGCTCATTGTAGCTCTAAGTAGTTTTATCGGAGTAAAATAATTTTATTCCCAGGTGGCCGAAATATATGCGAAAAATTCCACGGGAGGGATATATCAGCGCAATTTTTTTAAATATTATTTAACATGTTATATACATTTTGTACTACATGCGCAACGTGTCAAAACAAAGAGAATACATTTGCTTTATTTCAGGCAAGTCTAACGCTACCTAGCAGTTCCCAGTAATTATGTTATGTAGCAGGAAAATGACCGCATTTTATATAATAAGGATGGCTGGCGTAGTGAAAACAATAGCAGGTATTGAATACATTAAATATTTCTGTGTTTTTACATATTTGTACATAACCAGTCCAAGGAATATGCTTTACTAAACATAGGTGTTAAATATTAGCAATAAGTTAGTCCCAATAATTATATTCAAATAAAAATCGTAATTCAAAAATTTGCACGAATTAATTTGCTTTTTAAAAAATAACTTTTTCATTGGAAAATAATGCAATTTTTGTTTTTATTATTTTTTTCTGTCATCAACTAAAGTGAAGTTGTACTAGACTTATTTTTCGGATAATCGTAACTAATAAAAAATAATGAGTAATGTATTTTACTAGAAAAAAATGATTAGTGATGCTTTATACAAATTTAGGAGGCATCCAGCAGTGATCGATCAAAGACGACGTTGTCATATATTTATTGTTCCAAAAGAAGAATAAATCCACAACATTGGCATTTTCAAAAAATATTTTACTCGGATTATTTTTACGGTCAGTTAATTAAAATAATAATAATGGCAATACAATAAACATTAAATTGAATCAAAAATAAACATTAAATTGATTTTTGAAAAATGCAAATTTTACCTTGTGTTTAAATGTTCTGATTTTTTAAATTTTTATTTATTTGAAATTATGTTTATTCACTAAAAAAAAAGTGTTTTTTTCAGTCATTTTTTTACTGATTTTTGTAGAAAGAGATATAAAAATCAATTGGGCGACTTAAGTCGATTTGCGCGTTCAAAGGGTTAAATAATGTTTATACATATATAAAGAAAAGTTATTTTCATTAGAACTGATAAATAGGTCGATGTTCTCGAACTTGACTCATGTGAGTTTGGTATCATTCCAAAACTAATTAAAATCATGCTCTCTATTTATATAAAATTATATATTAAAAAATTAAAATGCATATACTTATACGCATTAACAGCAACAGAATGGGAAATAATTCAATAATTAATTCAATGCAAATATGGGCAGCAATTAAAATTATAAATAAAATGAACGTTGATATCTCCGATCAAAACCAACGAGTCGAAAATAAACTTATAATAAGTTAACTCGTTTTATTAGCTGGAAGGAAAATACGCAACAGTGAATAGTTACCCCATAAAAAATAACTATTCAAAACGAGCAATTAAACGTTTTAAATCACCGAACCGTCAATTAAACTAACACGTTTATCACTGAAACGGGACTTTTAAATGTATCTGATTCTGACCATTTCTTGCGGCGAAGAAACGCATTTGATCTGTCCGCATAATTTTAGACCGTCATAGTTTGCATATTAGAATGTAATGTGAATAATTATGCGATCCGATCGCATCTTATCTTATCTAGCTATAAACAACGATATTATACTGCAAGAGTGTTATATCCGTCGTACTTAATATGTATTTATTGTAAATCTTGTTACAACTGAGTAAACACAATCAACAACTACTAAGTAAGAAGTGAGGCATCAGACTGAAATAATACAAAATTTGATACAAAATAAATGTAAGCAATATAATTTAATTTACAGATTAAATCGAGATTGTTGCTTCACTGATGCGCATGCGAGCAAGGGTTGGCCATAAAATCACATATTATCCAAGATACTGAATTCACAATATCTAGCGACTCGGTTAGTGTGAATGAACTAAAAAGTAAAAATAAAAACTGGCGTTGGTTCACGGGCGCCAACCGAAATCTTGGCAAACTCGATTGGATTGGATTTAATATAAATAATATTTATATAATTAAATCAAACTTTGATATTTATGAAATATTTTTATATCCTATAAATATGATTTATAAAATTCACGACCCAGTTATTTTAATAATTTAACGCTCCATATAACATACATTTATTTTAATTTACATACTTTGTATCAGGATTGCAACTTTTAAAAATTGAATTAGATAACGATTTTTTTGCTGTCAAAACGAGCATAAAACGATTCGAATTATGTATTAAAATGCATTTGATACTCGTTAAATAAACCGGTTTGACGACGGTTTTTGAGTATAATGTGTAAATGTTTTGAACCTGATTTAATACATCGGAAGAACTGAAAACATGAAAATTATGCCTTTTATGTAAAAAAAAAACGACTCAAACACTGAGATAACACCGAAGATAGCACCGTGTGCGAATGCAGAGCAAAGAGAGCTTTTCTCGAAAGAAAATTGAGTACGAAAGGGTAACGGCGATAAAAAGAAGATTCAGATCCTGTTTTCGATCACCTGTATACTATAACAGAGGCCATGCAACTCATTTTGTCGCAAACCGATATAATTAAAGAGCAGTGCGGATTCCTTCGCGTATTTTCGGATCGAACGTGAACCGTATGCAAAATAAAAAATTGTCAAAATATTTGGGAGGGGCAAAAATCACTGCAAATGCAATGATGTTGTGTATGTTAGTACTCAATCGAATCACTAACATATACAACATTAAATTACTAGACTAGGCAGCATTCACCGTTTTCGCAGTCCCAAAATTAGCAACAAAACATGACCTGCATAATAAGCTAGTGAATGAATTATTATTAGCATTGCATTCAAACTATTTAAGAGTCTTATATTTTTGACTATCAGGTGGAACAATATTAATTTTAACGACCTCAAACACTGTTAATCCGCGAATTTAAGCTATTGTACAGATTTATAGTAACTTAAAACTGTCGAAGGTCGATAATCATTAACGAATATAATATTTCTATGGTGGCCATGACAGCTAACACAAAAGTCGTTACAATGTAACAATAATTATGATTCTTTTTTGACATTATTGTAAAATGACTAGCATCGTGCCTTTCTAATCTTTTATTAGAAAAATATTATAAACAATCTCAATTTACCAATGAATTTTCCTTATTTATTTCTCGGTAAAATTAAACTATATCTAACCACATATTATTAAAATGATACATTTTAAATGGAAACAATATTATAGCGAGGGCAATCAGGGGCGTTCAATGTGTAATAATATCTTTGTTTGTCGCCGAGCTGGACAACATGCAGAGAAGGTGGCTAACCAGGCTGATGCCGAAGGTAGTGGTCTACTCCATCCCCAAAAAATGATTTATGTTTAATAACATGCATATAACTATTTTAGCCTTTGCCTTTTCCTATGGTGTATAATGAGTGTACATGACATTTTATGTGTGAATATGTCGAATATGTTTTTCTAGTTCGGTGATCATTGCTCATTCGAATATTGCGCACATTGACCATTTCTCACACGAACATTGGCTACAAGGCAAATGCCCACTAGTCAATTGCTCATACGAACATGTTTGCCGCTCTTTCGAGTGACCGCTATGGCAATAAAATAATAAATATAACATTTTTGCTCAGGATAAAAAAACCATTTCGACTTTCGACTCAATTTGTTTAAATTTGTCTAAGGTAAGAAATTGATTTGTCGTTTTAAGCAAGTACATCGCCCTTATTGGTCGGCAAATGAGAGATAAGTTGGCTTAGTTTGTATTTTGGACTTGACCTATTAAAAGTTCTAAAACTATAATTAGTTTTAGAACTTTCATTAGATTATGTTTGGTTTAGAACAGCATATGACGTCTCGGCTTTTTTATTACGTATCCATTAATCCTTAATATGAGGTTTGCTGCAAATACTTGGACTTACGCATACCACTGGTTGGGAGTTACTGAATTAGGTCATTGTTATTGATATAATTAGGGATTCTGAAGTCTCGGGTTTTTTCGATTCCCGAAACTCGAGACCCAAATTTTTAAAGTCCCGGGAATTCCCGGGACTCGGGACTTTAAAAATTTGGCTTTCGTATAATCATGAAAAAAAAATATGTTAAAAAATTAACTTATTATTATTAACTTTAATTAACTTATTATTATTAACTTCAATTAATTTATTATTATTAACTTATATTATTTGTATTATAGGTACGATAGGTGAAAATCTATTGAAACAATTCAAAAACACTTTATTCGATATTTATTTAAATTTAATTTATTACAATTTTTTTAAACGAAATATTTATATCAATATTAAGTTAAAACCTTTAAGGAAAAATATGTTTTTAAAAACACCAAGGCGTTTAATGATGAATCACATAGCCTGTTCCTGATTTTTGTGGCAAATATTCCAGATGTAGAAAAAACTCTCTCGCTTTCTGTAGATGTTGGCTTAATTGTAAGCAATGATTTTAATTAAAGTTCTAGATTCGGAGTTCGCTTGATAGTTGAATCTAATATCTGAAACTCCTTTTTAAAGTTGAATTTTTTATTTCTAGTCGTTGAAATATTTTGGTGGTTCGTGCGACAGAGTTGTGTTGATTTCAAATATTTTTTTTAAAAGGAAATTAACAATAATTTCGGATGTTAATAAAGTGGCATCTCGACGACTTAGAGCTTCAACTGCCAGTTTTATAGGAGTAAGTACTTCACAAATATTTTACAATACGTGAATGTTCGATTCATTCCAAATTTGGCCGATGCCAAGATCAATTAATGATTTTCTAATGCAATTTCGTAACTTTCAAAATCTCGAGATCATGGGTAATAAGTAGGGATTCCAATCCCGGGATCCCGAATCCCGGGATCCCGGGATCCCGGACGATTTTCAATACCCGATGAGTCCCGGGATTATAAAACATAATCCCGAATTTTTCGGATTGGTTGATTTATCAAGCACAATCGAATTATTATTGACAACATCGTTATATTTCGTGTACAAACTTGCGCGAGTTGCACGTGTCATCTGTGAATCTTTGAGGCTGTGAGTCTGAACGTGCTTTTTCAGCAGCAGGCTGCTTAGGAACCAAAATCAGATCAAGGGTAAATGATAAAACACTTGATGCTTTGATGTTACTTCGTGAGTTTTATTCAAAATAATGTTTTCAATTAATTGTGTCTATGAATGTACATAGTATGTACATACATTGTCAAAAGTTCATTTTTTTCTTTTCAAATAAATATATAAGACCTTCCCTTTTTTATTTTTATTATATTATTTTCTATTTTAAGTCCAAGACTAAAATTATACGTACTTTATCATTGTACGTTATAAAAAACAGATGTAAAAATATATTGTATTATTCATTTTAAATTATTTTTATTGATAAAATTACATGAAAATTATCCCGGGACTGGTCCCGGGATCCCGGGATCGACTAATTGCAATACCGAAATCCCGGGATCAAAATTTTGGCCCGGGATTGGAATCCCTAGTAATAAGGAATTCCACATTGTCTTCATATCGAGACATAAATTAAGCTCGACATCAAATTCGCTCTTTACATATTTTTGTAAAATTGCACTTCGGAAAGTCTCGAGTCCCGGGTTATTAATTTTTAAATTCCCGGGACTCGAGACAGCAAAAAATCTTTGAATTCTCGGGAATAAATTCCCGGGTTGTCTCGACACAGAATCCCTAGATATAATGCACGAGAAACTGGAATCAAAACACGTAACTATGTATTGCAGTATTATATATAGCATATAACTATGTATCAATGTATTTTCGTGCGAATATCGATATAACGATCGTGCGAATATCGCTACTTAAAACGACCGTTAAGTGTTAAAAATAAAGAAATTATTGTAGGTCAAAAAGTTTGATATTCGTCGTTTTAAACATAAGTAATAGTACTTCATTTTCATATTATCATAATCTGTATCGTTTTTATTTTTAAAATATGTATATTTGGTGATTCTAAACATAAGTTTATTTTTTATTTTATTGGTAAGCGATCCAATTTACTGATTCTACCATTTGTATATAAAAAAAGATCATTAAAAGACTGTATTTAAAATTTGACATTAAAACGTCAACGAATTAAAAAGTTTCGATGGTACCAAAAAAATAAGTTCGGTTCTAATTTTCGAAAATAACCCGGCCGCACGGGTGCATTTTTAGGAATAGTGCCTGGTATGCAGTGTGTTAATATAAGACATATATAATATATTTTCAGATGTGATATCATAATCGTCTATATACATTCACGTCTATCAAAATATGTATTATATTATTCCTTCCTAAATTGTCACGCAATTTACATTTCAAAATAATTATTACAAAACAATATGACCTACGAGTTACAATATATTTATACATACTGCTCGCGATAAGATAATAAAACACAATCAAAATATTTGATGAATAACAAGGTCAAACGTTTTTAATAATTTATATTTAGTTATTAATGTGAATATAAATATTCCATAACATACTAAGCTTTCAAAGCTTGCGTAACATGTTTGTTTTGTTTACTCGTTTGTATATATGCTAAAACGTTAATATAAGTTTACTAATAATTTCTCAAATCAGAAGATTTAATGTTAGTAGTCCCATAACAAACTCATAAATTCATTGCACATATTCACATTCTCAACAATCACCGGTTGTAAAAATTATGCTACTATCCTCAGTAACAATGCCAAACAAAGTTTGAACAATAAATGAGTCATTAAAGCTCGAATACATATTCTCAGTGGTGCGACATCGCTGACCAAATATTTTCGGTAGCTCGGCCGCGAACCGAATAATAATTAGGCCTGTCTCTCCTCGCATTTGACATTCGCTGGCCGTGTCGAAATTCTGCCGCAAATTTCGCGTATACTACTCCGAAACGGCGAAAGCAAAACGGCGGACAAAGGTCGGTTTGATTTTGAAACACGTGTGCGTTTGCCACAAATTGGCATTTAAATCCTTATTGAGATGAAACTAAATTTAAAACAAAAAAATTATGACTGGTCACTGACGTTAATAATGAAATACAATAACATAATGAACTGCTTCGATCTCTCGCTGGTTAGGTTAGGTAAAAATCGCAGCAATAACTGCAAGGATAACCACTTGAACAACGAATGACAAAAACGTGTTTATCAAAGCGACTACAGTTCAACAAAATTATAAATATACAAATTAAAAAAATCAATTCAGTGACGATTATAATTATATGATATAAGTACGTATATGTACAATAATTATCATATAGCGATAAAAATATCTGCTTTACCGTAGCATATATATCAGAGACATAATTTATCGACCACTCTAGGTTGTCATATTAATAAATAAACAACGTCTAGATAATATTTGCTAACAATATGTTGATTAATTCAACGAAAATTTATCTTAAATTGAATCAGAATTGATCGCAAAAAATCAATTATAAACACTTGTATTTGAATGGCGCTCATAACAACATTTATCTTTAAAGGAAAAATGCATTCCGATATCGGTCACGACCTCGAGATATCTCTTCGGCTAGACGAGAATCCGCGTCTCGAGATGAACGACTATTTATATAGAAAACTGCAAAGAAAATTACTACGTGCGCAATAGAATCATAGGATGAATAATTTAATTAGCTTACTAAAATTTAAATACTGCAGTTATGCTTTGTGTTATGTGTAATGTGAAGTCACATTGGAATAACACATGAACGTGAGCTATTCCATGTTAGGAATCCGACCATAAATCCAGTGATACTATACTTGTTTAGGCGTTTCTAGCAACAATGATATGTTCGCAATTTATCGCGAACTGTGAGATAGCGCGTTTCATAGCGATAAACTCGTTTTAATAAGAAGTTGAAGAATTCTAAATTATAGAAGATTTTATACGTTCTACATAGTAGCAATAATATAGGATAGCTATTATATGGCCAGAATCACTACGTATGTATTTAATCCTTACTGTAAAATCACTTCTCGAATTTAATATACACTATCTGTAATCTTTGCATGGATTTCATATAACTTTTTATTGCTGATTTAGGGGTAATTGTTTTAATGATAATTAATAGCTATCGATAAGTCAGCGTAGCTATTCTTCGATTCTTAGGTGTTCCAAAATTCCGGTTCCACTCATATTTTGCTTAGCTAAGCTTTTGTTATTGTTTTATAAAAAAAATGGCTTATATCCCAACGCTTGGATTCTCAGCAGAATTTCACTAATAAAATTTCGTTAATAATAAATCCGGGCTGTATGTGTAATTATTTGATTTAAATTATATTACAGTAGTGTACAAAAAATAACACTTTTTGAAATCATAAGAGTTTAAGATATTCATATACGTATTCCTTGGTTATTTTTTGGTTAACTTTTTATCACTGATTTAGAGATATATCAATATTGCTTTTAAACTGTTACTATCCAATCGACCGACAATTTTCATGGTGAAAATATTTATAAGAATTATAATGCTTAATCCACAATCGAGTTTAAATTCTATACCCTAATTGTTTATCTGTAATTAGTATAACCAAAAAAGAGCTTTTTAATATTTTTTGAGAATATTTAAATTTAAAAATGTTTTATTGAGAGAAGTTAGTCAGCTTAAACATTTTCTATTTTCACTGTCTTAAAATTATATTAACTTATTTATATGTTAACTAATAAGACATTGATTGATTTTTTCAATTTAATTTTTACTTTTAACATTTTTTATTATTTACTAAGAATTAATTTTACTAGCATGTGATACTAGTTTATATAAATAAAAACTTTTAGTTATCAGATTTATAGTTATTCAAACCCTAAAATTAGATTTTTTGTTAATAATTATATTTTTTAATATAAGTAGGTATATAATAGAAAAATAGCAATATTGTTATATATGTTATAATATAACATAGTATTATATATACCGATATTTCTTATATTTTACACATAATATAGATGACACCTAACCCAAACGAATATAAGGTTATAATGGTTAAATTGTTTAGGTTTAGTTTTGGTTTGAACATAATGAATTCAAAAACGCGCGAATTTTGTAACAGCATGTTAATGTCATGCAGTTGGGTATAAAATCTGTGGTTTTTGAACGTCGCGTCCTGCTAATTAACAAGTACTAAATAATGATAAGAACTGAGATTAACAAGTAAATAAAAAAAATCGATATTTTTTATTTTATATAATGATATTTACTATGAGCTGAAATAGCTCATTATTAGATTTTTTTAAACATGTTCGACCAAGTTCAATTTTAATAATTCATCACAGTATCCATCCGTGAGATTGAGAAAATCTAAGAAAACTTATTATAATAATCACTAATTACAATCTCCCAGACACGATATAAATTGGAAAACACAAATTTTCATATAGGATTCGAACCCAGTTTTTTCAGGTTTTGTCACCGACTAAAATATAGTAAATTTAATTATTTATATTTTTGACATTTTTTGAAACTGTTCTTTCCAAAAAACTCAAAGATTTAAGTTTAATGCCTTAAAACCCTTACAAAATTTATCTGATTTAAATTCAATCAAATGAATTTGCAAAGCAGTGATTTTTTATTTATACTGTACATTTATACTATGTAAAATCGTTGTAAATAAAAACATATAATCTAGGAAAACCTAATCTGTGATGATCGATCGGAATTAATTATATCATAATCA
Organism: Plectrocnemia conspersa; assembly: GCF_051122295.1. Classification (NCBI taxonomy): domain Eukaryota; kingdom Metazoa; phylum Arthropoda; class Insecta; order Trichoptera; family Polycentropodidae; genus Plectrocnemia; species Plectrocnemia conspersa. The sequence continues at coordinate 10,500,569 of NW_028277165.1, forward strand.
ATAATTCCGATCTCCAATGCACGATAAAATTTTAAAAACATAAATGTTAATATGGTACACGGTTGTCAGGTATTAGTCACCGACTATATCAAGCAATTACCTAAGTGATGTGTTTTTTTTGCATACGCTAGACGAAATTGTCATTGAGTATATATTAAAGTGACGATCAAATGGGATGCACTACATTCGTCGTCAAAGTGGCGAAAGAGAGAATATAGCAAAAAAATTTTCCATGCAACTGTGAGATATCCAGAGAACCAAATGATCTAGGGGTGCTTCTTATATTCCGGAATGGAAGGTATTACAACATCGACGGAACAGCGAAGGCGATGGCATATGAAACTGTCCTGGAATTAGTTTTTACTCCTTTGATGAAAAATTATGTTGGTTTTAATTTGGACTACAACTTCATGGATGTTTCTTAAAATAGTCAGTAATGTTGTGTTTTTAACACAATTAGATAGAAAATATTACGGTCATAATTAATAATAAAGTTCGATAGCAAACAAAAACATAAATAAGTATTAAAAACACAAACTCGTTGAAACGTTGTTTAATTCAATGCCTTTTCCTGTTTTAGCAGTATTGAGTATAAAAAGGGGGTGAAACAAAATAATAATATTTTACATAATTGAATATGCGACGCGAATAACGTAAGTCTGAATTGAGATTTTGATTGAATAACGTTATATGAGTGATTCTGTGATTTCAACCAACTTCTTAAAAATATAAAAACTAGAGTAGGCAAAATATCTACCGGCAAATGAAAAATTATTATAATATAAAAATGTAACTTTTTAATTTCTAATTCGTTGTTTTCTAAAAAAAATCGTTTTTAAATATTTTTTTAATAAATCTTTTTAAAAGACCACTATTATATTTAATTTTAAGATTATGTATTAGTATATAAATTTTCGACAAACGTTATAAATGATACATGTGTACTTTTGCTAGAACATCGTTACAACATCATAACTTACGTTATTCTACAATTGAAAATTCATTCACTCTAGACAAAATACCAGTTAAGTATGAAAAAACTTTCTGATGAATAAATTGTGAAATATAATACTATAAAAATCAAAAATTGAACGTATGTAAATCTGTAAATTCATTTTTCACCTCCTGTAATGTTGACTATTTTCGTAATTATGACTTGCAACGTTATTCTCGTCGCATATTCAATTACTGTTTCTTAGTGGTAGTTTAAGATTTTTTTACTACATGAATTTGTTGAAAGATCTTATAAAGTCTAGATAAGAATATCAACTACAGATTTATATAACCAGGAGAATTAAATAAATGTATCTTTTCCGGTAGTTTTACACACCCAATGGCGATAGCAATTATTGCATGCAAAGCGCAGTTAACATCGATCGCTCAAATGTCAAGTTAATCATAGTATGTAGATTAAAGGCAATAAAATAGCTCGTTTAAGGTAGAGCAGACAAGTATATTTTCCGAGATAAAAGTAACGAGTAGTACAGAGTCCGGTCAGTTTGAATGGCGAATCAGGACGAGGTTATCATCGGCTGGGGAAGACGTCAGCAGACGCACAGAAAAATGATTGTCCCCAGACAAATTTAAAAACTCGCTTTCTAAGCACGAACAGTTTACTTACACGGCGACCTTAGTTTATTAACCTCTTTGCGTCATTAAAACAATGCAATAATAAGATACTGTACATTCGATAAAATCTTTTTAAATTCCATCATTTGAATCAGCAAAAAAATAGATTTGGCAATATATTCCGAATTATTAGCCAATTCTCGACACATGCAAAGTTTACATAGCTTGAGGCACACGCTCTATTAAATTATTAAAAATAACTTTTTTTTATATTATAAAGTATAAAATATGAATTGGACATATTATATTATAAATAAGCGTAATTCAGTCCAATAAAAACTTAATAAGGCATACGTTTTAATCCCTTATAAAGAGGTACATGATTGACAAGAAAAATCTTTGAAGCCCTGTCAATTCGATATATTAATATAAATACGTAATACGTATATACAGCACGATACATTATCTAATACGTGACATGGCACGAGTAAAAAGACACTTTTTGATTGACAGGATAAGGGTCGTTTCGCACTTCAACTTCTTCAACGGATCGCAATTAACCACAAAACGTAGTATAAATAAACGTGTTTGAGTACATAAGCTTTTTATCCTAATTGTCGGTATCGTTCTTCCGAATCAGTTGCGAACTTTTAGGAAACGAATACGATAAGTATCAACAGTATTCGATAAAGTAAAATTTATGTTATACAAGTAATGGTGCAGTGGTTCCCATTTTTTAAACTGCGACCTATTAAAATATTTACATCCATGGGTTATATAATAGCAAAAAAAAATACATTTTAGATTCATCAAATATCAAGTTTGAGGAATGCTGGATTAGAATATGCATTTGGTCGTTTACGGCGATATATGAGTTACGAATCGAATGCAAATAAAGCGTAATTAACTATTTCAATTAAAATTCACTTATGCTTCAAAAGCACCAAAACATATTTTGGCTTTTAGCCAAGTAAAACACAAAGAGAACGCACGAGTACATTGTATCGTACGATACAGAAACCAAAAATTAAAATTTATTTGGCGACTAAGTTGGCATATGTCTCAAAAGACTGAAAAAAACTATGTTTGCCAGTGATTTTTCAAAAGTTTTTTTTTTAGAATTTATTTAAGTACCTATAATACATTTCAAATATTTTTTTATTGATTAACAACTATTGAAATGAACTGAAAAAATATTTGTACAATCTAAAATATTCATGTCTGGAAACTTTTCTTGGCGTAATAGAAAACTTCAATAAATTTAAACACATGTACATATTGAACGAATCACTAAGAAATGATTTAAATTTTATACTCTTAGATAATAAACAATTTAATTCTAGGATTATTTTATCTCCAGTCGCGACCATATCGAATATGTTCGATCCCCATGCTTCTTCTTTACATAGAAAACAACAACTTACTAGTCGCTGACGTCACAATATTAATTTATATGACTACGGCATAGTCGCCTTAAGTACATGCGACTCACGTCGCGTCCTGTTTGCGAAGTCACAATAGAAAATTCTTAGGGATCTGTTTAGATAAATACTGATAGACGAATATGCTTACAAAAATAACAATATTCATCAATTTAGGTATTGTCCTAAAATTCGACAAATAATTTATAATTAAAGTATCTAAAATGATTTTGTAATCGATACGAATAATAAATTATGCATATGTACACCTGTTTTGATTATAAATATGACAAGACATCAAGATAGCCTCTATCTCGCGAACATCAGAGATAGCATAAAGTTTAGACCATAAACTAAACACATGGGTTAATTAAACACGCGATTACGTAAGGATGCATGATGCTTAGAAATAATATATCGTCAAAAAAATGACCCAAAAAACAACTAGTAAAAAACTCCAATTAATAAAATTCAGCAAAAACACGTTAGATATAAAAATATATTAAAAAAATCACATACAATCCGATCGAGGACTTTAAACCGACACTATCGATGTGTTTAAAAAATATTATTTGAACACTAATCTTATTATTTTTAAAGTCATATACAAACATCTACCGACAAGGAGTTAAAGGAGCTTTCCATTGCCAAGCGACGAGTGCGTGCGTACATATCGATTAAAAAACACGAGTAAAATTCACCATTCAATGTCCTATCTAAAGTATAAAAAATTTGTTTAAACACAAAATACAAACAGTCACGCAAAGTAAGCAAGCGATAGCGGTACGACCTAAAAATATATTAAAATAAATAAATAATATATACAGTATTGCTATACCTCAGAAGCAATCATTATTTTGGTAAATTATTTTATTAGAAATAAACAATAATTAAATTAAAAGAGTGCGAATATAAATTTGGCGATATGAAATTATCTATAGACATGTTAAAAAGTCTATTGCACAAATCATGTTTTTATGTGCATGTGCATTCGTATCATGCGAATTAATCGATTCCTTGAAATAATGATATATAATGCGTCCATAATACGATTATATAAAAAAAATGTACTTTGTTGTTCTTAATATCAAATTAAAGACGAAGAATCAGGAAATTAACTAATTTAGTGATTCGAAATTCATGATTATGAATGCATTTTGAAAACATATTAAATTTATATAAGGTATCATAATTTTGAAAGAAGTGTTTCACAGCCAACTAGATGGTCCTAAATAAAGAAAAAATAGTTTTAGCGCCCAAGTTTGCGACGAGATATCGTTTGATGCTCGTTTTTTTATGCGGAGCGCGGTCACTTTTAATTCGTGTAGTTGAACAGGAGTCGGAGAAGTACGGATTGTATCATTATTTATATCCTAGTGGCTTTATATGTTCTCAACGCATCGTATATTTAATGAAGCACTTTTTCAAGTGCATGAAAAGCATGTGTTTAATGCGAATATTTTCTGTCTGAGATTTCATGCGGTACCCACATTCTTTAAATAGTAGTGCACTGTTGATTAAGGTCAGTGCTTACCAAATTGGGGGCCGTAGGATTTCTCGCGGGAAGAAAGTACAAATATTCATTTATGAATATTTTTCCACATTATATATTATATTTAGGGAATGTATATATTTAAGTATGTTAAATAATAACACATTATATTAAAACATATTTATATACACAGAGAACATATTTATAATTACTGCCAAATAAATCCTTTAACTAGAAACAAAAAAATTAGGGGCCGGGAATTAATTATTTTAGATTTAGGGGGCCGTGACATGAGAGTAATTGGGAACACTGATTTAGGTAGTTACTATGGTAAAATTATTAACATATAAATTAAAATATGTATACAATGTATCGCGTAGAATTACATCATGAAGATTTTTATAAAGAAATGAGACAATAACAACTAGTAACTAACAAACAAAAAATTACTATGAGTAAGGATTAATATGAACATTGACACTTTAAATTATGTTCAAAATATGTTGGTCTATTAAAGAGCAAAGTTCTGCACAAATTAAAATTCATAACCAATTAACATACATTACAACCAAAAAATATTTTTTAATTAAAAAACGATAACGAAATTTATCGTTAAGTGTTTTATGTCAACACTAATTATAAAGTAAGACATACACGTATAAATTGTATCCTTGCGTGTGTCGCATACTAGAACAACAAAAAGTCAATTACACAAACACACAATAAAAGAGAAAATAATAAAAGTATAACACGGATCGCATAAAGGCAAATTAAAACTAATTGTGTATTGATTGAACACTTTATTAATATTTGGATTAATTGTCAATGAATAAAATGTCTTATTCGTAATAGGATATAGAAATTAAATCAAGTATATCAAAATATGTATTAACAAGATTAATACCAAATTGAATAAAACAAAAAATTGACACAAAATGATTCTCAAATAACTAGACACTGAAAACATATCATAGTGATCTATTTTTTGTCTTGATCTTGAAAGGTTTGGTTGTAGAATTATTTTAGCACTAGGATCATGCTACCCCTCAAATTGACGGGTTTGCAATAGTCTTGAAGGAAAACATTTAAATTATGATAAAAAACACTTTCCTTTTGGATATATTACAATTTTGATTTGATACATTACATTAAAAAATAAATAACACGGGTAGAAAAATGCGGGAAATAAATGACGAGTACTTGTGTGAACGAGACACAAATTAAATGAATATTTTACATAGTTTGAGTTTATTTGGATAATAATGTTCACCTAATTTAAAATAAAAATAAGCATTTGAACACTTTTAATAGGTATTCATATGCTCGTCGAGCTAGCGGTGATTGTTTTTGATAGTGGTGGTTAATATAAGTCAAGAATTTCCTAATATTCGTTATTTTTAAATGTTCATATATCGAATACTACTTGGAATTACTGATTATTATATAATTATAATTTTTATCGACCATTGCAGTTTAGGTTTTCCTAGATATTTTCAACATCGCAGATGAATATTGTGATCAAGTTAGGTCGTCCATAGTGACATACATATATTGAATTTAGGCTGTAATAATATTTTATAATTAATCAAATAGATTTCAATCTGATGTCTCAAAAGTTTGCAAACGAATATTTACAATAAATAAATAATATAATAAAATCGCTGATATTGACAAACATTTTTTAAGGAGCAACTTTTTAAAAGAATCGACCGAATTTATAGATTATGTATTAGTTCCTAAGTAATTTGTATTCGGCTTTATCGCAACATAGATCAAAGCTAATATATGTACATAATACATACATATGTATGTTGTAAACATTCATTCAAAATAAGTTCCTTTACAATTATAGTAGTTTATCCAAACGGGTTGCTTAGTAATATTAAATGTATTTTTTAATAAAAAATAGAAATTATAAAAAAACAAAACCTAGTAAAAAATCTTTAAGCAGTGTGATTATTTATCTAGTTCAAATTCCAATTCCTTTGTGTTCGATTCAAGTAAATAATAGAAGATTACAAAACTGAATTTTTAGCATAGATACCATTTAATCATCTGAATAAATGATTGTGTCATATTTTGTTACATGAAATCTTCTACAAATTCTCTTCTCATACAGAAAAACTTTATTATAAATACGGATTATAATACTTGAATTATCATAAATTTATATAGAACATGGGTGACAACTAGGGATTCCAATCCTGGGCCAAAATTTTGATCCCGGGATCTCGGTATTGCAATTAGTCGATCCCGGGATCCCGGGACCAGTCCCGGGATAATTTTCATGCTATTTTATCGATAAAAATAATTTAAAATGAATAATACAATATATTTTTACATCTGTTTTTTATAACGTACAATGTATAAAGTACGTATAATTTTAGTCTTGGACTTAAAATAGAAAATAATATAATAAAAATAAAAAAGGGAAGGTCTTATATATTTATTTGAGAAGAAAAAAATGAACTTTTGACAATGTATGCAAATAGGTATGTACATTCATAGACACAATTAATTGAAAACATTATTTTGAATAAAACTCACGAAGTAACATCAAAGCATCAAGTGTTTTATCATTTAGCCTTGATCTGATTTTGGTTCCTAAGCAGCCTGCTGCTGAAAAAGCACGTTCAGACTCACAGCCTCAAAGATTCACAGATGACACGTGCAACTCGCGCAAGTTTGTACACGAAATATAACGATGTTGTCAATAATAATTCGATTGTGCTTGATAATCAACCAATCCGAAAAATTCGGGATTATGTTTTATAATCCCGGGACTCATCGGGTATTGAAAATCGTTCGGGATCCCGGGATCCCGGGATTGGAATCCCTAGTGACAACTCAACTTATATCGCGAGCAAGTGTTCAATTCAAATTTCGCAAAAATTTCTTTCGCCATAGCGATTCTTAACTTACATAAAATCCTCTAGATCTCCTACGTTCACGTAACGACATGCCTGAAAAGTGCCATCGTTTCTTACGTCGTAGCAGTTGTTATAGTCCCAAGGCGGATTTGCTTGACATGGGAACAAAGCCGCACTATTATCAATCGGGAAACTCTCCGGAGAGTCCGTTTGATGCGCGGAGATTTGATTCACATACACATGGCGCTGTTGGTAAAAAGTCTGATAATGGAAATCCTGATGGTATGCCTGCCTCTGAGGCCACATACTCTCGCCGTAATAAGTCTGGTAGTCCACACCGCCACTGTTAAATATTTCGGGACTTTCAAAAGTCCGATTGACACAACCGTAACCACCGTATTCGTTAACCATTTTTATTCCGTCGCGATATTACGTAAACGTCCAAATACGCGCGTTATCGGACGATAAGCTGCCAATTCGGAATCATCGGCCAAACTGAGGGATTCTAAAACAGCGGACGACCCGCCATCTTTGGGCGCGAATAGAAAGAAAATAAACACGATAAGGGCGCCGATTTTTTTCAGTACAATCTTATCCGGTAAGTCAAATAAGTCAAAAAGTGACAAATTGAAAAACATTGATTAATTCAGCGGACGAATGACGAGCGAGTTTCGCCAGTGATAAGAAGTTGACTTTATCAGTGCGACACGGCGGCAATAATATCAGTGCTCGATCAGATTTTGAGACAGGCTCTAATATATCATACATGAAGGGTATATTATTTAACTAAGCAGCATTCTTTGATACTACCAATTTGACATAAGATCTTGAAGTACCAATAATGACAACATTAAAGTAATTTAATTTTACAGCTGACTTATAAATTTCGAAACAAATTTGTTTCAAAAAAGAGTGGAATATTTCAGCTTACATGTAATCCTAACATTGCAGTACAAAAAAAAGTTTCGTCCTCGTCTCCCGCCTTTAACCGATAAGCGTCGCAAAACGAAGATTCTCGTCTTCCGCATACAAAGGGTTAATTATCATAATTTCTCCAAATTCTGTATATAAATAAACAATGAGTGCCTATAATCATGGCGCGAAAAATAACGTGGAAATCTAAAAATAACATCGAACGTGCCGTATCCAAGGCACCCATCATTTAGTATTTATTACTACCCCCATCAGATCAAAGCGTTTCCAAGTAAAAATAATTACGAAATTATAATCCACAAACCCTTATTATCACCACGACGTAATATCTTTTAATACAATGTTTTATCATTTTAATTAATATCAGATTACAACGAGAAACAATAGTACAAATAAATGAGATCAGAAAATCTGACAAGACGGAATGTACTTAAAATGAGATGAGTTGGGGGGAAAAATACGCGTGATCAAATCTCCACACAATGACCGATTAAACGTCTGATGTTTGTATGTACGTATATAAAAATATATGTTTATAGTAAAGTTTTCTAAGAGATGGACCGTTATTAGGGAAACAATACAAAGCCTTTCAGCTGAAGGGTTGTGCGTATGTGCGTCCTTAGCAATGATTCAGTAATAATGAGTACGTTTCTAGAGCAGATTTTTGGTAAATCAAAAATATGTACTTCGGAAGATTTTTTTAGTTAATGTGTGGTGGGTATGTATATAAAATATATAATCATATGGAAGCAGAATCATTTTTGATCACGTGTAAAAATGAGGTATTTATAGTTTTATAAATTTGTATAATTTGATGTACATAACTATTTAAAATACGCACATAATAAATTAATAAAAAGGAAGGATTTTTTAGAAAAAATAGATGAAATTAATTAAATATAATACATTTGTGAAATCAATATTCGATGTCACATTTATTTATTTTTATTTGAATTTTTTACTATTACTATATTTACATGCATATTTGACTGAGAATAAATTTTAATGTCTCATATTGATAAGCAAAAAATACAAACAAACGAAATAACAACTAGTGGCGTGATGGAATCAAACAAATTTTGTTAGACAATAACAATTCACGTGATCGAACCCTGATCTCTTATGTCTACTATTTGTCTTACTGAGGTACTTTTGACATTTTTTCATAGTACTCTACTTTTAATTTATCGTAGTACTTGTGACGAGATGTGTTAATAAATTTGAGTTTAATTCACTATATTTAATTTACAAAAAATAAATACAAATGTAATTAAAAATACTCAGTTGTTATCTTCCAAAAGATTAAATACCCACACCATCAGCATGGTGTGGGTAGAACTTTTAAACAGTAATACTATCTTTCGTTAGTCGTTGATGCTACATAAAAAATACACAAACATACAAATTACGGTACAAAAAAATCCGTGATGTACAATCAGTGTATATGTATGTAAATTTGGAAAAATGAAGGATTTTAGATTGGAAAAATAATTAATTAATTATTTACCAAAAAAATATTACAAATATAGTCAAAGCCGAAACAATTTAACAGTCGAACAATTGCTGTAATATGTGACGAAAACGAGTACCTAAATGCATTAGACATGACAATAGCAATTATTCTGTATAAATGCAGAAATTAAACGTACCAAGTTTTTACTAACAAAAAATATAATTGAAAAACTTCTGTACGCGAACATCACTTCCGTAGGAGAAAAAACCTAGTAGCAACGCTAATACGTTTGACTGTATTTGCGAATTGATTCCTTATTTTTACTGTTTATTTTATTATTAAATGTTTATTATTTCAATATAAAATAGTAGTACAATGAATTACAATATCTACAATACAAATATTAGTACCTAGTTTTATAACTATTTCCTAATTTTACAAACATGAATTTAAATTTAATATATTACGTGATTTTATCTTATAGCACAGTGTTTAAGTTCACTTAAAGTTTAACAAGAAAAGAAAAGAGAAGAAGTACATATATGCATAAAAAGATAAAAAAAAAGGGTTATGAACAGGGCTGTGGAGTCGTTTAAAAAAAACACGACTCCGACTCCGACTCCGATTCCGATATTTACCAATAACACGACTCCACTCCGACTCCGACTCCAACTCCGACTCCGACTCAAAAATGTTTAATTTTATCAGGTATTTTTGACGTTTTTCTACGCGTTTTATGTTCATACGCTATACACATTCATCATTACGCAATTAAAATTTCATAAATTTTATAATTTAAAAAAATGTATTTTATATAAAAAATGTTCGGGGTCGCTCATTTTTCACGACTCCGACTCCGGCCAAAACACCACGACTCCACGACTCCAACTCCGACTCCGACTCCGACTCCACAGCCCTGGTTATGAAGTTTAAGAAAAAAAAAAGAAAAAGCAAAACTGGAGTTAAGTATTACAGCAAAATATGCTTGGGCATCTTGTATTTGTACTTAAATTTCAAATTGAGTTTTATTTTATCGTAATCACCGAGACTTGAAATTTCATAGAAAACGAGACACGCAATTGTATAGAAAAAATAATGTATAATAAGCATATTTCAGATCAAATTCAGATAAAAAAAATATTTCAAGAATTCCATTAAATTCTACACAATAAAACTGTTATACCCGCACTTCACTCTCCGAAAGTTGTCCTAGTGGAAGTTCGACCGAAGTCGGTCAAGGTCGCAGTTTTTCGAATAGCGTTCGCACAGCCGGGAATTTCATACGCGTGCACGCTTCTCAACCTCGCGTATTATAACTACGTGCGTGTTTTAAACACAAAAAAAATTAAAGCCAAATGGAGAAAAAGGAGATGGTGGATGATTGCAATGCACCGGAATAGATCAATGTTAGTAAATAAGACATTTTATGTTGAATCGAGGCTTCACTGTCACTAATAAATAATAAACAGGAAACGTTCAAGTGTGCAACTAATGAATAATTTCTATTATTTTTTAAGGAAAAGTATGGAAAGTCAATTTGCTGAATTGAGATTTTATATACAATATATAGCTTAGGTCTTTCTCTTTATGATACATGCAAAATTGACTGCGGATTTTTGCGGTTTTTAACACATTGCATACCTTAAAAATGTATTATTCTTAAAAATGGGACGGGGCTTAGTCGCGAAAGTTACGACCTAAAAATTTGTTCAGAATCACCAAATATACACATATTTAAAAAAAAAACGATACCGGGTATGATAAAATGCTAGTCAAATACTTTTTCTTAATATAAAACAGCAAATTTGTGACATATACAATTTTTTTTTTTTACGCTACGCGGCTAAATTTTTTTATTACGCTACGCACGGCCGTTAAACACGGAATTCCTCTTCCTCGGGCCTACAATTAAAGAAATGTTAACGTCAAATTTAAAATACAGTTTTGTAATGATTGTAATTTTTTAATAATATGGTTACCGTGGTAAAATCAGTAAACGTCAAATTGTGGATCGCGTACTAATGAAATAAAATAAAAATTTGTTTGGAATGACTAAATATATACATATTTAAAAAAACGATACCGAGTATGATAAAATGCTAGTCAAATACTTTTTCTTAATAAAAAACATATACAATTTTTTTTTTACGCTACGCGGCGAAATTCGCACGACCGTTCAACACGGAATTCCTATTCCTCGGGCCTACAATTAAAGAAATACTTTAAATAATTGTATTTTTTAGCACTTATAATATTATATATTTGACTAAGAGCACTTATGGAATCAACTAAAGTGGTGAAATAATTTTGGCCGTCCAGATCGGGCAAAAATACCAAACAGTGGCGCGATCGTGAAGACGCCCATATTAAAATTGAATCGTTCTATCTCAGTTTGCGATAAACCATCTCTATCTCTCTCTCTCGTCACGCGAGAGAGCGAAAGGGGAAGTATCTCGCCGCTCGCGCTCGAAGCGTCTTCGGGTATTACTTTCGGAAAGCGAGGGAATTTTCGGAGGCGACGAAGTCGGCCGCCTCGACCAAAATTACCCCCAGTTTACCTCCCGTTCGCGGTGACCTCGGAGAACTTGCGAGAGATTTTAGCGCGGGGACAACCGAGCTCGACCGAAGTAAGCCCGAATTTTCACATTATATTTCCCGTCCTTCGGAGAGTGAAGTGGAAGCATTACATTTTTTCGTATGGTTTTTATAAGGGTCGATTGTTACTTATATTATTCCAATGTAAATGTTTTTCAAAAGCAGACAACTTTTAAAGAACAATATTGCCAATTAGTTCAGAATTCGTCGCAGTTGTGTACAGTTATTTGCAGACACGGCGTGAATATGTTACGCAACCATAAAAATACACCAATTACGTAATCTAAAATAAAATTAAAAAGAAACTAGATACATTTACATATATGCTATATCTACAGAATGCGTTTAATTAAACAATTAAGTCAAGCAAATCTGGGTATTTTCGTGTAATAAAAGTTTACAGGCGCTCTTAACCACTCAACAAAATATTGTACGAAGCGTCACACGAAATGTTATTTGTAATACTCAAGATGGTATTGAGATAGTAAAATGCTTAATTAGGTCAAAAGATATTTAAATAATTATATTAAATCTTAATATTTTAGTTACCAGTGAAGTACCACAAGGGTAACGTCTTGGACCTATTTTATAATATTAATTTAAAAATAATATAGCTAATGTGCCGATGATATTAAATATAAACTGGTAATAATTCACAACTCTCAAAATATATATATATATATATATATATATATATATATATATATATATATATATATATATATACATATATATATATAAATATATATATATATATATATATATATATATATATACATATACATATATATAATATATATATATATATATATATATATATATATATATATATATATATATACATATATATATATAAATATATATAAATATATATATATATATATATATATATATATATATATATATATATATATATATATATATATATATATATATATATATATATATATATATATATATATATATGCATGAGAAACCTATGAATACTATTTGATTATAAACTGACTTTTAATGAATATACATTTAATATAAATTCAAGAGATTCGTACTTTTTTATTTTTTTAAAATTAAGATCTTACTAATAGTAATCGTTATATAATATTTCACTTGCATTAATAGGATATGATTATTTACTGAACAATTTAAAAGAACACTATGAACGAATCGCTGTAATCGCTGTAGTTAATATAAAAGTACCCTAGTACACACACGCAGCAAAAATGTATATTGATAATAATAATTCCAATTACCGTATGAATTCCACATTCTCGATATTGCATCGGGTTGAGAATCAATCTAGTCAGTTGAATGTTTTTATCAACAATTACTTGCCCAGTTTAATTATACATATATGTATATATATTGACAAAAATAGGCTTATTATAAATATGCAATTATTCAAAAACAGTACAACATATTTTTAATTGTATAGCATATCGTGTTACAAATTGCATTTAACGATAATGATAAAAGTAATACAAGTATTATTAACGTACACAAAAAATAGTTCTATCAGTAACATATCGATACGAAAATTATCGAAAGTCATGTATAACTTGATCGTATAATATACCATAGGTATGTACGCGTTAATTATGATTTCTAATTTAGCCGCTGACCTTCAACCGTCATTGTTACTTTTATATACATAATCTTGCAACTCAAATGGCAGGTCCGAACGATGCTTTGTAACACTCACGATAGTCCAATAAAAAATAGTTACGTGTACATAAATTAGAAGATCGATATAATTCGAATTTGCTATTTTATTAGATCGATCCATAAGAATCTACTGTGTTTAGTAAACGATATATGCGTTCAAATCTATATTTTTTTAATGATTTAATATTAATATGAATTAAGACATTTAACCAATTTTCGAAACATGACACACCTATGTACACATAGGCAATTAAAAACGCGTTATATATCCACTTGGAGATTAAATGGCGGTCATACTTGTTTTCGTTTTTAATTTGGCCTATAATGTATTTTAAAATGATATGCAATTTAAGCATATTTTATTGAATATGAATCAATAAATTTAACGAAGGTTAATATTTTGTGAGGTAAGTTCCATATAAATATTAGATATAATAAAACGAATAAAATAAAACAACATTTTTAAAAAAGATGAGCCCCTTTAGCACTCTCGAAAGATATTGGTTAAGGTGGTCGAATAAATGGAGGTTATTATGAGCAAGGTTGGAGCTATATGAGGGATGCTAGAGCATTTAATTTTATCTAGCATCTAATATGAGAATATTGAATAAAATATAAACAGTTCTCGGGTGCAAAATTTAAACTGTGTAAACTCATTACGACACAAATCGCTTAATATATTACATTTTATCGCGAATTACTTACGATAAAAGTATCGATAATATAAATACCCATTCATTACGTATTGATAATTTTAATTCATTAAATTACATTGCATCATTATTAAATTTGTTACATTATACGAAAAACGTAGAGAATAAAAAACCTGGTCTATTTGCTTCCAACAATCATGCACAATAACGTCATTCAACACGTGAACATCGTGTGCTCTTGAATTTCAGCCTTGTAATTGGTCAGTCGCCCTGAAGGACGGTACAGATATGTGTAATTACATAAGATGATTTTTTGTTCCTGCGGTACAGTTGTCGAAATTATTACTTTATTGCCCCCCTTATCCATACATATTGTAAAGTTGTTTCCCATTATGTAGATGAAAATATGTTTGCACTGTAAAATTTAATACTATTTAAAATTTATAGACCAGTCTCAGAACGTACATATATTGCTTAGAAATCGTTCAGATCGAACAGCGAGAAATTTATTATTATTTTATCGACAAAACTATTTGGCCTTTCGATAGCAATTGAGGTGAAAAAATAAATATTCAAATTATTTACCTATCGTTATATTTACAATTAACTCAAAGGCAGAATTTAAACTAAATTGGTTAAGAATATTTGACGTCGTGTGATGCACATATGTATATGCTGAAATGTAGAGCGAATGAGCATCTATAAGTCTAGACTTAAAATCATATAAAATTTAAAATCATTTTATTTACAAAATTGTACCTTACTTTAAAAGCAGGTACGTAATTTGAGTACAACGATTACTTATAAAAATACATTAATCTAAAGATCTAGAAAGATTGAAACCTGTCTTTAAAACAATACATGCCTTGGTAAGGAAATTTAGTAAGGAAAAACCCAAAATAAAAGCACCCATTAAAATAATTTGTTAGGAATGTTTTATTATTCTAAAAATTCCTGAGCTATTTAAAACACATGAAAATTAATTTGAATCTACATCAATGCTTCTACTTCGCTTATCGCCCCGGCTACTTTGTAGTGAGTTTTTTATATGAGTAATTTTGTGTGAGCTCATACGATTTATGATCAAATTTATAGTCCATAGAACTGATATTTTAAATTTAAAACAAATAATTTATTTCAATAAAGTAATATTATAAATACATAACACAAAAATAAAAAATAACTAACTAGATTCTTTTACTTTATGTGTTTTGATTTCTTCCATGACATATTTCAGAAAATATATATTAACCTAACTTGATTGTTTTCATTACTCCACTAATTGTTATTTCAGTTGCTTTCTATTTAGGTAAGTTCTAAAATAAATAATTCCATTAATTAGGTTCAATTTCATACATATAACATAAAATTCAACAAAAAAATGTAACAAATAATGCCGTTTATGTTATTGAAAAATATTGTGACGACTAATAACAATATGTTGATAAGCTCAAAAGCAAGTATATGTGACATATAATGGTAATGATACTATAATTCGTTATTGAACAATAAATTACAGAAAAATATAAATTTCTGCAATGAAACAGTTAGTCTAGATTGGAATTTTTGCTCTACTAAACCAACCAAATCGTTTACTATAGATAGATATAATAATAACTAAAATGAAATACATATATGCATAATATATAAATGACGAAACATAAACGCAAGTTCAAACTTTCAATACATTACGAAATTCACCGAGATTCATAATACTCTTAAGTGGAAATTTGTGTAGCTTTCTTAATTCGCCATATAAATTATACTATTATGTAAATCGAACAACCTAAAACGAATTCATAAGATCTCCAATTAGCGATTGCGCGATAGGCAAACGCCAGTTATGCGATTATTTAATTTATTTCAATAAAACTGCGGGTGAACGAGAAGCTGCGTTACAATAAATCATCTAATTTTCCCCCCATAAAGGAGAATAGCATATCTATTTAATGGTATACCTGCAAAGGTCACATTCACTATGCGGTTTTCTCCATCTTTATCAGCAGACTGCGGTTTTCAGAAAACCATACGAAAACACCGGTGGTAAATGGTAGTGCGTTTTAACATAATTCAACATGAAACGTGGACATAACTGTATCACTTCACAGAACAAAGTCCGCAAATTGATAATACGTACAACTCTAATGCGTACCTCTTATTAGTGCATTAAAAATATAAAGATTTCGCAAGAGTCGACAAACTTTTTCCACTGTCAAGTTAAACATAATAGAGAAATATTTGAACTTTCTCTCAGTACATTTAACGTATGGTATTTTAAAATTTTCATATAAATAAAGACATAGAAGAAACATTTCTTTTTAAATCGCTCAAGGACGGGTACCGCACATGAGCGGGTTTTTCGATTATCAAAGATGGAATTACCTATGTATTATGAATCATTATTTCTATTGTTTAATTTTATTATTAAAAAAACGTATTTTATATTTTATTTTTTTGTTCAATATTTATTATTTAGCTAAAAAAGAAAAGAAAATAATTTTTCTCGGTTTTTTGAACAACTTTTGAAAAATATTTCAGGCATAAAGTGTAATTAATTGCATGCATCAAAAGATAAAATAAGATGGATTAGATAAATATCACTGTTATAATTATATAATATAAATATCCATTGAAGTCCACGAGGCAAGTCTTCGACACCTCTACTATTCTACTTTGATTTGAGGATTCAATATAATATTTCTATGCATCGTTTTATATGCAGTTATATCTCATTCTTATTTTGGAGATTTTATTGAAAAATAGTGATTGAGAGGCAAAAATTGTAATGATTCTGGTTCTGGTATAAAAATATTGCTTTTTATAATTTATATAGTGGCTTTTTTGTGAAGTACTGCGAATGTTGAGAATGGAAAGGTAAAACGTTTTAGTATTTATTAATTTTAAAAACTTTTGGTTGATAGTTATCAATTTGTTGGTCAAGTCTTTTTTAATTGTTGGTAAGTTTACTTTATTTTATAATTTTTCCACTTTTATCTCTGAATATCTCTGAAAAAATGTTTAGAGTGAAAAATATATATATTTTGTCCTAAATACGTCACCGTTTTCAAGTTACATATAGATACGTAGCACATAGTATCAAAATCCGCAAGATTATTTATCAACAATCTGTACTTTTGTATCTATCTAAACAAGGTAGAAAGTTGATAAAGTACTAAGTACTAAGGTGTTACTAAGTTTAAATGAGTAAATGTTGTTATGTAGAATTGACAGATTATCCTGTGTGTCGGATAGTGTTTACCAAAGCTCGTCCTCTTCCCCTCTTCCTCGTCGACGCGGATAAAAGTTTAACGCCACTAACACACGTAACACCACTTTTGCACAAAACTTTTCATTTCACTTTTCGGTTTACCTGGACTTTCGGTCTTTGGATAGATAGGGAACCAGTAGTCACCAGTCGTGTCGCATTGCGACAGATTCGACGCGCAATAGGCGCTCGAGCTAAGCAAAGCTCACCTCCGTTTCTCCTTGGGCGGCTTGGGGGCGCCGGCGACGAGGGCGGAGGCGGGGGCGGAGGCGTGCGAAGTCATCTACGGCGATTGGGGCGCAGCGACTTAAATCGAGTCAGGGCGGCGGCGAAAGGACACTCTCGGTCTCGGCCAAGGAGCTGTCACATTCCGCGGGCCTGTGCGGCAGGGGGCGAAAGCGGCGGCGGCGACGGACAGCACAAACGACACACGTAATGGCTCGCGAACCACACTGGGGGCTCGAGCATAACAATTACGATTACGACCATGCGCGCGCACTGCCGCCAACTTTACGGCCCCATAGACGTCATGTGAATTTTTTTACCAAAATTCATAACATTTACAATTAAATTCGAATTGTATTTTTTAAATAACTACATATATTTTTAATACTTGATTCAATCTAAAAGTTGGCACGCTCGTTGCGGGGAAAAGTCTACAGGTTGGCAGCACTTACACATAAATGTTATGTGTGTGTATCAGGAACGTCGTTCAATAGGGTGGGTTTTTTTTTAATTGTTTTATTTGTCCCCCTTCCCTTAAATTTGGCTACAAAAATGCATGTCATTTATATAACTCCAGTTTCCAAAATTTAAAAAAACACACAAATTTAAAGATATGCCATACCGCTTTGTATGGGTGAGTATATCCCCATTTCTCTCTCAAGTATTCGCTTATACTTGTGCGAGCGAAATGCATAAGTGCGTGTAACAGAAAGAGAGAGAGAGCTAGGGCAACGTGCCTCACGCTCCGACTCGTTCTGACGTACATACCAGACTGCGTTTCAATCGTGCGTCAGTATTTATTTGCTTGTCGTCAGGAGAGCTACATATGTCGAAGCGCTGGATATTAGTGCGCTTCCTAATTATTTTTCGAATTTACAAGTACATTTTATATTTTTACTTTGGTAAATAATTTTAATATAAACTAACTATTTAAAACTGCGTATTATAAAATCCATAAAAATTAAAAACAAAAATTTAGTTTGTCCCTGTATATATATATATATATATATATATATATATATATATATATATATATATATATATATATATATATATATATATATATATATATATATATATATATATATATATATATATATATATATATATATATATATATATATATATATATATATATATATATATATATATATATATATATATATATATATATATATATATATATATATATATATATATATATATATATATATATATATATATATATATATATATATATATATATATATATATATATATATATATATATATATATATATATATATATATATATATATATATATATATATATATATATATATATATATATATATATATATATATATATATATATATATATATATATATATATATATATATATATATATATATATATATATATATATATATATATATATATATATATATATATATATATATATATATATATATATATATATATATATATATATATATATATATATATATATATATATATATATATATATATATATATATATATATATATATATATATATATATATATATATATATATATATATATATATATATATATATATATATATATATATATATATATATATATATATATATATATATATATATATATATATATATATATATATATATATATATATATATATATATATATATATATATATATATATATATATATATATATATATATATATATATATATATATATATATATATATATATATATATATATATATATATATATATATATATATATATATATATATATATATATATATATATATATATATATATATATATATCGGGATCGGAGTCAGACCTTGCGAAGAAGTCGGAGTCGGGAAAATTTTTCAGCTACTCCGCAGCTCTGCTATAATCCAATATCAGTTCTGCCCTTTATATCAGTTCTGTTATCGGGATTGGAATAAATATAAATTTTTGTTTTTAATTTTTATGGATTTTATAATACGCAGTTTTAAATAGTTAGTTTATATTAAAATTATTTACCAAAGTAAAAATATAAAATGTACTTGTAAATTCGATATATATATATATATATATATATATATATATATATATATATATATATATATATATATATATATATATATATATATATATATATATATATATATATATATATATATATATATATATATATATATATATATATATATATATATATATATATATATATATATATATATATATATATATATATATATATATATATATATATATATATATATATATATATATATATATATATATATATATATATATATATATATATATATATATATATATATATATATATATATATATATATATATATATATATATATATATATATATATATATATATATATATATATATATATATATATCGAATTTACAAGTACATTTTATATTTTTACTTTGGTAAATAATTTTAATATAAACTAACTATTTAAAACTGCGTATTATAAAATCCATAAAAATTAAAAACAAAAATTTATATTTATTCCAATCCCGATAACAGAACTGATATAAAGGGCAGAACTGATATTGGATTATAGCAGAGCTGCGGAGTAGCTGAAAAATTTTCCCGACTCCGACTTCTTCGCAAGGTCTGACTCCGATCCCGAATTTAAAAATTTCGATAGTATAATCTTAAATACCTAATTTATTTATATTCATATAAATAACAACAAAAAGAAAAGAACTAAAAATAATTATGTTAATATAATATTTCTTATCTATAACCCTTAGACCGCCGACCGGTAAATTCTTAATTACTCGCTGTACGCCATGCTTTTTTAGCGATATAATTTTTTGGCTACTTACTCTGTTTAACACATCATTACAGCCAAAATACTCAATTTTTATATTTTAAAATTATATATGTATGATTAACCCTTAGACCGCCGACCGGTAAATTGTTAATTACTCGCTGTACGCCATGCGTTTTTAGCGATATAATTTTTTGGCTACTTACTCTGTTTAACACATCATTACAGCCAAAATACTCAAATTTTATATTTCAAAATTATATATGTATGATTAACATGGTTTAAACATTCTAATTATATCAATAAACAAACATTTTTAGTCGTATTGTTGGAAATATGGAGTGAACAAAACTAAATCTATTCGTCGGTCCGCGAGTTGGCTCGCGTACACACACCTACACACTCATGAACGCGCGCGGCACTATACAAGCGAACGACAAGCAGGGTCATGCTCACACTGAGACAATTTTAATATATAAATCTGCAACGCATTTTTTCTTCGTCTGACCTACATCCTGTTATAAAAATTTACAAATCGACAACATTTCTTTGATGCATACAAAATCACATATATCGTACACAAAAATAACCCTAATAACCAAACCGTTTGTTTTTGACCAATGGTGTTTGCAATTGGTTGTTGTTGAAGGTTGTCATATTTCTTTATATATAAAAATAATAAATAATAAAACTTGATAGCAAAATACGATGTTACATTTAACTATATATAATAAGATGTATAATTTATAATATATACATATTCTTCTTCTTCTTCCACGGCACTACAACCGGTGATCGGTTTTGGCATTTCCACCTAATTTCTTGTAGGGCTTTTAGATATATCTTGAGTTTTAGTATGTCTTCCGATATTGTTTACATTTTTCCTGGTTGTAATATTGCACATTCCAGCTTCCAAAATTGAAGTCCAATCATTTATCTAGATTTCGATCGTCTAGGTCATTATCAATCGGGGCGGATTTATTATTTCTTTGTGATTTTTTCATAACTATTTGGATTTATCCACGTTGGTTGGTTTGCTCCATGATAGAAACCCTCCTCCTTTATCCGGGCTTGGGACCGGCAAGAGTGCAACATATCTACACTCCAGGCGGAATATGTAATATATATTACACACACACACACATATATATATATACAATAAATAATAAACTTTTCGACCATCGTGACGCATTGGGGTAACCTGTTAGGTCACGATGGTATTAATTTAATGTAAATACATAAACCTATTACAAATAAATTATAAAATAATAGAACAAGTAAAATAAAATGATTCTACGACAAGGAATCGTTTTTGTTATTATTATTATTTAATATTTACTAAGAGTTAATATTGATATTTTATTAATTATATCTTATTTATATTTATTAATAAGTATTTAATAGTAATTATTATTATTATTATTTAATTATTACAAACAATAAAAACCAATCACAAAAACAGTTGACAATATTAAAACAGTCGAAATAACGTATAAATATATTCACAAGTATTTACAAATCACAATTATCATTGAAATATTGATGAGATAATTTAATTTCGATTCATAAATTAAAGTATAAAAAAACGAATTTCCGCGATGCGTTTGTGCTAACCCTAAAAGTGGTCTAAAGAAGCACGATCGAAACCGCGCGCGAAATACAAACGACTAAAATTAAGGCGTGA
Source organism: Plectrocnemia conspersa (assembly GCF_051122295.1). Lineage (NCBI taxonomy): Eukaryota > Metazoa > Arthropoda > Insecta > Trichoptera > Polycentropodidae > Plectrocnemia > Plectrocnemia conspersa. Next base: position 10,523,180 of record NW_028277165.1, read on the forward strand.
CTTTATAATTATATATACCACTGTTTCATCGCAAATTCTATAAATAAAATCACTGAAATCGTTTACTAGGAACTCAAACTGATTTTTAAAACATATATTGCTAACTTTTACCTTTCCGTTTCTTTAAAAAACGAAGGTTTTAACGAGCGCATCATATCATGCGCTTGGCGTTAGACAGTAGATTTAGTTGCGCATGATATCATGCGCTTGGCGTTGAAAGGATTAACATGGTTTAAACATTCTAATTATATAAATAAACAAACATTTTTAGTCGTATTTTTGGAAATATGAAGTGAACAAAACTAAACCTATTGGTCGGTCCGCGTGTTGGCTCGCGTACACACACCTACACACACATGCACGCGCGCGGCACTATACAAGCGAACGACAAGCAGGGTCATGCTCACACTGAGACAATTTTAATATATAAATCTGCAACGCATTTTTTCTTCGTCTGACCTACATCCTGTTATAAAAATTTACAAATCGACAAGATTTCTTTGATGCATACAAAATCACATATATCGTACACAAAAATAACCCTAATAACCAAACCGTTTGTTTTTGATCAATGGTGTTTGCAATTGGTTGTTGTTGAAGGTTGTCATATTTCTTTATATATAAAAATAATAAATAATAAAACTTGATAGCAAGATACGATGTTACATTTAACTATATATCATTATATGTATAATTTATAATATATACAGATTCTTCTTCTTCTTCCACGGCACTACAACCGGTGATCGGTTTTGGCCTTTCCACCTAATTTCTTGTAGGGCTTCTAGATATATCTTGAGTTTTAGTATTTCTTCCGCTAATGTTTGCATTTTTCCTGGTTGTAATATTGCACATTCCAGCTTCCAAAATTGAAGTCCAATCGTTTATCTATATTTCGATCGTCTAGGTCAGTGATTCCCAAAGTGGTCTATATCGACCCCCAGAGGTCTATGATAACCTGCAAGGGGTCTACGTCAGCCAAAAAAAAATTTGGGGGTCCACTGAAGTGGATCTCAACAACCACTGATAGTACCTATCTACTTACATTATAATCTTATAAAATAAAGACATATATATTATTTATAAAAGTACCTATGAAGTAAAATATTTATTATATATGTTTATAAAAGTGTAAGTTGTAGGATGTAGGCATTCGCTTTGTGGTCGCAATACATTTTGAACTTGTAAAAACCTGCACATAATGATATACCACCGTGATTTTCAAAGTGGTCTATATCGACCCCTAGGGGTTGACGACGACCTGCAAGGGGTCCATGTCAATGAAAAATAAAATTGGGGATCCCACACCCACATTTACATCTGATGTAGATGTGGGTGACTTTATTTTTGGCTTTCAATGAATGGAATAATCCACATACACAGATAGTAGAAATCTTTCAAAGTGAATAGCAAGATACCAGCTGTCAAAAACACATTTCAAGTTGATGAATTTGCAAAAAATCAATATCAAGCAAGCAGGGGGTCTACCAAAAACCGAAAAACATGGCAAGGGGTCTACGACACAAAAAAGTTTGGGAGCCTCTGGTCTAGGTCATTATGAATCGGGCGGATTTATTATTTCTTTGTGATTTTTTCATAACTATTTGGATTTATCCACGTTGGTTGGTTTGCTCCATGATAGAAACCCTCCTTCTTTATCCGGGCTTGGGACCGGCAAGAGTGCAACATATCTACACTCCAGGCGGAATATGTAATATATATTACACACACACACACATATATATATATACAATAAATAATAAACTTTTCGACCATCGTGACGCATTGGGGTAGCCTGTTAGGTCACGATGGTATTAATTTAATGTAAATACATAAACCTATTACAAATAAATTATAAAATAATAGAACAAGTAAAATAAAATAATTCTACGACAAGGAATCGTTTTTGTTATTATTATTATTTAATATTTACTAAGAGTTAATATTGATATTTTATTAATTATATCTTATTTATATTTATTAATAAGTATTTAATAGTAATTATTATTATTTAATTATTACAAACAATAAAAACCAGTCACAAAAACAGTTGACATTATTAAAACAGTCGAAATAACGTATAAATATATTCACAAGTATTTAAAAATCACAATTATCATTGAAATATTGATGACATAATTTAATTTCGATTCATAAATTAAAGTATAAATAAACGAATTTCCGCGATGCGTTTGTGCTAACCCTAAAAGTGGTCTAAAGAAGCACGATCGAAACCGCGCGCGAAATACAAACGACTAAAATTAAGGCGTGACTTTATAATTATATATACCACTGTTTCATCGAAAATTCTATAAATAAAATCACTGAAATCGTTTACTAGGAACTCAAACTGATTTTTAAAACATATATTGCCAACTTTTACCTTTCCGTTTCTTTAAAAAACGAAGGTTTTAACGAGCGCATCATATCATGCGCTTGGCGTTAGACAGTAGATTTAGTTGCGCATCATATCATGCGCTTGGCGTTGAAAGGAATAAGACCATTCACATGCTTAATTTAATCAATAATATCAAACTAAATTAGATCTTAAAAAAGGAGTTGCTTCTAATACTTTTTTAACTTCATGTTACTGACTTAAAACGCATGGCACACGATGAACAATTAAAAAAATGTTGGTCGGGGTGGAAAGGGTTAAAAAGGAGTAGGAGTAGGTCGATCTTTTACAACTCCGATTAAAATGCTCCGACTACACAGCCCTGCGTTATAGGCAGACAATTACGACAGACCCAAAGTGTGCTCAACTAATTCGTTTATTAGCGACTCAGACATTGCTTTAAACGACTGTCATCTAATTATATCCCTGCAACAATTTTTAGATGGAAAATAATATTTTTGGAGTTTTGGTTCAGTTCGTATGGGACAATGCACTCCTGTTGAGGTGATTTGTGTCTATTATTTTATCTTGTTTCTTATGTTTTTACTTATATGCTTTGAGTGTGTGTGTAATTATACGTATATGAAATTGTATGTATGCATACTATATATTTATATGTATTATGATATATTTATAGATTTGACAATCGTGACGCATGGTCACGATGGTTATAATTTTAATAAATAAATAAATAAATTTTACAAAAACGGATATAAAAAACGACATTAAGGAATTTATTGCTTCCAAAAATATATTACTTTTCGAATTATATATAAAAAAAATTGATTAACATGTGGAGAATAATTGTATCGAGAAAATATAATTTAATTTAAATCCCGGGCTCTAAGCAAATCATTTTACATTTAGTGAGGTGACCAGATTTAAAAAATAGCAAAGGACACTGAAAAAAGGTCATCTGGAAATTTTTCGTTCATTTAGCAGGAGCTAAAAAAAGCCATCTCACAATAACGAACAAAAATTTTCTGTATGAACATTTTTTTAGCTCTCGCAGCATCCCTATATGAACAAAAAATTCCAGACCTTTTATTTGCAGCTTCTTGTGCTTATACAAACATCCAACACCATATTAAATATAATCAAATGGCGTCCCCATTCGTAGTAATTGCCGCCCCATTTGGAGCTAGCGTCCCTGGCGTCCGCTCGTACAACCAGCCCCTCGGGCCAGCTCTGAGTAAAAGTATAATGCGTTTTAATTTTAACTCATTTAATCTACATCTTAAAAAACACAGAATTATGAAACAAGCTGATACATTATAGATTATTTAGAAATAATCTTATATGTAGTTGTACTTATTGTAGTAGTTTATATAATAATAGTTATCAGAAATTGCATTATGCAGCGCCAGTTACATATGACAAGTATTCGGAAGTCTCTGTACCCGGTCCAAACTACGAAATCCATCAGAGCTTCTCTTACCCTACATAAGAGTTAGCTGTTTTGCAGGCTTCAATTCCTCATCCAGAACTGGCCTCAGACTCTATACAACCAACATAATCTGCTGTTATATCGAAACGACAAAATCTTAATGCCTATGTTTTACTATGTCTTTCAATATCATTATAAATTTATGTGGATTACTTATCGTCATATAACACTGCCTCAAAGTGAAAAATTTAAATATTAACTTTCGATTATAATTTAATTGTAATAAAACAAGAAGTAAAAAGACAATGTGATATTATGCACAAACAAATATATTTTAAAAAACAATTTGTTAAGATACAATAAAAAATATCAAAAATCAATCATCTAAACATGTTCAAAATAAAATATCACCTATTACATTGAATGTTATTATCATGTCGTGGATTAGCCTTCGAGAACTTTTTCCATAAATGTAGCCATTTTAATATCACGGCCGCTCAAACCGCTGACGTCGTGAGACGAAAGCGTTACCTAAAACGAATAAATTGTTTATAAATCCAGTCCAGTTAATAGTTTAAATGAAAGTAAATACCCAACCTGAACTTTATTGTAGACGTTGAACCATTCTGGATGGTGATCCATTTTTTCGGCCAATAACGCAATGCGAGTCATGAAGCCGAAAGCTTCGTTGAAGTTTTTGAACTGGAATTCTTTTTCAATAGCATCTCTGTTAGATTGGACTTTCCAACCTTTTCCCAACAGAGGCTCGAGCTTTGTAGCTCTATCGGCATCGGTCAATTTGTCAGCCTGGAAATTAATCAATTAGATCAATTTAATTTAATTGAATTAAAAAAAATGTTCACATATTGTAAGCGGTCCATATGTATTATATATTATACGTAATAAATGAAATGTGAAAGTGTTCATTGAATAATTTGCTAACAAATTGACTTCGGTAGCAACAGGTGGACGTGTCGCGTAAGGATATTTGAACATATATTGCGTTAGTTAATATGTATTTTCCTAAAATATGTTCGATCAAAAGTGAGGTTATGTACTCACCATGGTCCCTTTCACCTTCGATTTGGAAGTGAGCGGCCGCTGAAGCAAACAGCGGAACGACGTTTGGCCTTGACACGAGATTATCGCTCTTGACACCCTTATCATTCTGACACGCAAGCGCGCTCCTTATTCCCAAATATCTCTGCTCGGTTCTCCAATATATGTATGTTATTAGTTCATGCGTCTTCAGTAAAAAACACTTTTCTGAAAAAAACGTTCGTTATCTAATGTAAAATACGAGAAAGATATAAACATATGGGTGAAAAAAATAATAAAAAAAGGAACTACTTGTGCAATTGGCTAGTATTTGAATTTGACACATCAAAATATATTTGGTCTAAGCACTCATTTTTTTTGATTAACAAATTTTATATTTTTTAAATATGTTCTAAAATACCATTTCAGAATTGGGTCGTTTGATTTAGTTATATGTTTTAAACTTCCCCTATTTAAGCTTCTTGAAAAATAATACTTGTTAATTATTACGGCGCAACGCTCAAAAAACAGCAATTGTTATTACCCTATTATGTTCAAAGCCTTTTGACCAAAATTCAGTTTGAATATATTTTGACCAGTACTCTTATATCATAAGTTCGTAGTAATATCGGTAAGGATAGCTATCATATTTTTAAAACATAGTGTTATATCAAAAGGTAGACAAACCATGGAACAATATGCGAGATGTGACGTCCGTCAGCTCTTTTTCTTTTGCTTATTTTCCACTGACAGAATAATGAAAGTTTTAAAACTATGAAACTATAGTTTTAGTAATTTCATTAGGTTAGATTTGGGTTTAAACAGCAAATGGACGTTTCGCAACTGGCAAATTGAGTTTTATAGACATTTTAGAGCAGCATATAATATCACTAGCGCCTATCAGTTGAATTATATGTTTGTTATTAGAAATATATAGCTACTGGTGAAAATAAATTTGCACTTCTCTAATGAAAATATAAATTTACTAATAAAAATCATTGTTACATTTGTACATCGCATGTAAATAAATAATGATAAGTATGTAATTATATATGTATATATTACTATATATGGAAATGTCGAAATCATATAATTTTACTAGCACAATAACTGGTAATTTTTTAATTACTTTTAAAACTCTAGTTCTCGTCGGAGTTTAACCCTTTGGACGCGTTAATCAAAAATAAATATAATTTTTTTTTTTTAAATTCAAATTTTACTTTGGTTCTGTGTTAAAATGTTCTGATTTTATTAATTTTTATTTATTTTAAATGATATTTTATGTTTATTCACAAAAAAAAAATTTTCTTAAAAACATTTTTTTTACTGATTTTTGCGTAAAGAGATAAAAAAATCAATTGAGCGACTGTAGTCGACTATCGCGTCCAAAGGGTTAATAAAACCATTTAACACATTATTATTCGTAAAAATAATGCTTTAATAAAATATTTTCCTGTAAAAAAATAGAAAATAAATATGTTACGAAGCACCCAGTTGAAGTTAGATAATTTACACTTAGAGCTACCAATATATTAATTTATAATTTATTTAAAGAAAACATTGCGCGACTATGAAAAAAGAGTAAATCAATAATAGGTAGTAGCTTGATATATTAACACAAATTATAGCACGTATTACACAATATAAATAATACAATTGTATTTTCAGTTCTTATATTTTTGTTACATGGCAGCACTAGTTGTCAAAATGTATAGTCTCGTGCAAATCGAGATTCCATTCATGTGTAAAATGTCAACGCTCATCGCTGCCAAAGTCAAATGTTAAATATTTTAAGCTTCACCTTATAATGTTCCGTTCGATCCTACAGACGCTTTCTTTTATTAACGAAGCTTAACACACTGCACTTATTCACTTTAAAAAATGACGTCCAAAATGCGGTTTTTTAATGAAATATACGAATTAAAAACATCCGAAATGGAAAAATCCAACACCGTCCAAGATCAGGTATGATTTCTATTATCACAATTAGAATTACTCTGTAAACGAAGATTTATTCATTGTTTCAGATAACGGTGGAAAAAGCGATATTGAACGTTTACAAAATGTTCGAGCAGACGGCTACGTTCAATCCAGATTTACCGATGATAAACAGAAAGGCGCACATTGAATATTTAAAAAAGTCTCTGCTTCAATTGCCGTCTCAATACGAATGCCTCGATGCGAGTCGTCCGTGGCTAACTTTTTGGATTTTAAATTCTTTATCGCTTCTAGACAATATGCCCGATCGTAAGACGCTGTCTAACGTTGTGAGCTTTCTTTCAAAGTGCCAACACCCCGATGGAGGTTACGGCGGCGGGCCGGGTCAGGATGCCCACTTGGCTCCTACTTACGCTGCTATAAACGCTTTATGCATCATCGGAACGGACGAAGCCTTTAATTCTATAAATAGAACTACGTTGCAAAAGTATCTCTGGACCGTCAGGTCTGTGGACGGTGCTTTCGCGATGCACAAAGGAGGAGAGGTCGACATTAGAGGCACATATTGCGCCTTGAACGTCGCCAAATTGACTAACGTGTTCACTGATTCTCTGTTCGACAAAACGGCAGAGTGGATCGTCAGTTGCCAGACGTACGAAGGTGGATTCGGAGGATCTCAGGGAATGGAGGCTCACGGCGGGTACGCGTTTTGCGCCATCGCCGGACTCACTATGCTCGGTCGCCCTTATCTTTGTGATATTGATTCGTTGTTAAGATGGTGCGCTAACCGACAAATGAAAATGGAAGGCGGCTTTCAAGGAAGGACGAATAAATTAGTCGATGGATGTTATTCATTTTGGCAAGGTGGAATATTCCCCATAGTGCATACTATATTATTCCAAAGAGGTATATAAACAACATAACACATTAAAAGCTGCCGACGCACTTAAGCGTCATTTGCATTTACATTATTATATAATATTGTTTATTTAGTTTTTTCTAACTGTCATTCATTCAATCATTAATTTAGAGCGATTACTTCAAAAGAAATATTAATGTTTCAGATGGAGTAAGTTCCCTAGAAGATCTTTTGTTCAACCAAGCAGCCTTACAAGAATATATTTTAGTTTGTTGCGAAAGTTCCAACGGTGGATTCATCGATAAGCCAGGGAAGTGAGTATTACCCTCTAATAAAACGTTATTTTACGCTCGTTATCAATTCTATTAATTTTAGAAAACGAGATCTCTACCACACGCATTACGTCCTATGCGGATTGTCAATATCTCAACACGGATTGGGATTGGGTAAAAACCTTTTAGGCAATCCCGATAACGAATTGAAAACTCTCCATCCAGTACATTGCATCGCTCCACATTTAGCATATAACGCCACTCACCATTTCATCAGACATCCCGTTCCCGTCACCGATAAAGCGTAATACTTCAATCTTGGTCATATTCCATGGACAATAACGCATTTAAAGTTGTTACCGATCTTTTATCGAAAACATTCTTATTATATATCATATATGTTTGTTATCGCTTTTGTGATTTTTGAATACTTAATAAATTAATCAAAATGCCATTGTTGTGTTTTAATATTTGCGAATAAATCTTATAGTGGTAGATGAAAGCGGGCATTGAGATAAAATTGTTTGCAAAACTGAGTCCAATCTGCAAGGTGTCGCGATAAATAAGTTAATTCGTATTGTTCTCAGTAGATGGCACTAATAAACTATCTCTTAGGACAAAAGTCAAGTGTTAACAATTAACCATATGGTCAGGTAGTTCCTACACGTTACGTTCGCTGATGGTAATCCACGGGACGGGTAGTACCTAGATGTTTTGACTTCTGATATTTAATGACGGGTTCTGTGGTATCTAACTGCAAAAACTAAAGCGTATGCTGCCATATATGGAATGAATGTTTGTACTAAATGAAAAAAATCACGACTATTTTTTCCTTAGATCAAAGCGCCTTTAATATACACATCAGTGGCGTGCCGTCCATACATGCGGTAGATTCAAAACGTCACCAGCATGCACGGCTGATGGCGAGCGACTCAGCCGTTACACGTGATCGTGTTTAGTCGATCAACCGTGCATGCTGGTGACGTTTTGAATCTACCGCGTGTATGGACGGCACGCCACTGATATATGCCACTGATACACGCACACACACATAGAGATCTAAAATGATAATATTTTTTTGGTATGACGAAGCCATAATTTATAAAATAAATGTAATTTGACCCACATTAGTTTTAACCCACTGACGACTGAAGTTCAATGCCGTTCAATTTAATTTAATTTTCATAAGCCTGACAGATACACTGCAGCTGCATCGGCTGGATGGAATTGTAATGCTAGGCGTCAATGACTGACACTGCGTGGCCCAGGATCGAGTACCGTGGAAGATAATCTTGAATGAAGCCATCTTCTCAGGCTCCTGGGCTGTAAAACTATATATAATGATTTAAATGATAATCTTTAAGAATAATTTTCAAGTTAAAGTTGAAGTATGGAAGGCCTAGACCTGTAGAAAGCATTTCATATAAATTACAAGATAATTTAAACATTACGTTTTGTTAATCAGGCACTGTCGGATCTCCGGGGTGATAGTCAAAGAAACTGCATACAACTTTTTGTAGAAATTTAATTTAATACTGAATTTTAAAGTTTTTTACTAGTGACTGAATTTTATTGTTTTTATTTCTTTGTTTATTATAGTGTTTATTTTTTTTATGTGTAATACTTTAATAAACATATCTTTAGTTATATATATATATATATACACACACGAGTTATGTTGATTTCGAAGGTCATGCATTGTTTTTGCACGCTACTGTAGTCAGAATAAATCTCAATTGTCTGTTTACTTATTGCGAAAGATAAAGTTGGAAGTTGCCACGTTATCTTATCTTTACTACTTCGATTAATGATTATAAATACCCACTTGAAACTATTTATCACTAAGAAAAGATATCTACAATAGATAATCCTATTCTTCTCATATGTATATCGAGTCCAACATACATGTTATATCTATCAGAATAAATATTTTCTATGATCAAAAATTTAAGTGAAGTAAGTCTTCGTCATACATATAAGATTCATATATAACTACTAAGATACAATCATAAAAATAAATTGATAATGAATTACTGTTAAATTATCTCTAATCTGTTTACCTATAATTTAAAAGTAAGTAATATAACTAATAATTGCTAGAATGAGTAATATAATGTAATTCCCAAAATCTATTTTTCAATGTTATTGTTGTATTTTGAACTTTTGAGCCAACTGTTATTTAGTTCCCGTTAAGTAAAGAGAAGCGAATTCAATGTTGACTCACAGTGTGAACAATATAAGAAAATCCATTTCCTATTCAAATTAATAATATTTATATTTAAATTTATTTATCGATTCATTAAATTACGATCGGTATACATATGTAATCAGGATTTCTAAATAAGTATTCCTCTTTAGACAACTTTACAAACTTTTATTTAAACAATCACTTTAAATAGTAAATTTACATAAACTAGATATTATACAATAAAATAATATAGTTAACAGTGACAAATTGTTGGATCGACAATTAGTTTTAAAAAATAAATCAATATATTGCACGCGCACATATCATCGTAACGTTAATAAATATAATTTAAGTAAATAATAAATCACAGACGAGGTCCGTACAGTCAGTCGACATGCTTATGCAATTTCCGTTACCAAAATAATGTAACATATAAAATATGTACACTCGAGTATATACATACATACAAAGCCTCGGAATTTAAGTTAAATCATAACTTTGAAAAGCCGATATTAGATTACGATATAACAAATATAATAAAAAATAAATAAATCAGGCACGCTTATATTTGATATTTTATGTGAACAGTCTTCGCAAAGGTCAAATCGTAAAATTTTACTAAAATATATTACGTATATTGTCCTGGTGAGATTTCGTGCATTGTCGTTGATTGTAGACCTTAATGCAAACTTAAAACTCTTGAGCAATTCAATTTTTTCAATTAAAATAAAGTTAAAAGCCCAAGGTGTGCCTAGTAACAACCTCAGAGTGACAAAGATCCATAACAAGAATAAAATTAAAAGTTGACGTTGGACTTGTTTGCAAAATAAATATTTAACCCGTCTATCGCCGTGCGCCGCCGGTGGGCTCTCGAGCTAGGTGTTCGAAATCGCCGTGCGCTCGCCCGCGGGCGCTTAGTTTATACAGCCTAAATAAAGCGAAATTAATTTCGGTTTCTTTACAATGACATCATATGAATATTTTTTAAAACTAACGAAAGCGCGTGTCTATACAAATGTACGGCGTTTAAGTGGTTAATACACACGATCGAAGCCGATACACCGGACATCACAGTTGTAGAAGTTTAATGGACAAAAGTGATTTGTTTTAAAACCTCTCACTTTAAACTTTAAATCTGAGATTGATTCTAGGTTTCGCACACGACACAATTAAACCATAACAAAATCCTCGCATTCCAAATCGGAATCATTGGCATTCACAACATTAGATATCCATCGTTCGTCGCCTTCGGCGATTGAATATCGAGCTGCATGCATATGGACATTGGTGCTTTTACCCTCGCAAAACACAAACATGGGATATTCGGAAGTGCCCGTATTAGCGGGAGGTACTAAAAACGGCTGTACAGTTTTAACGAACGCGTCAAACTCGATTTGATTCGCACAATAAAAACCTATACAACAAGACGGATCCATTTTGGTCAAGGGCATCTTTCTTGGCGATCGGCAATGGAACGACTCGAGCGGAAACTCGGGTTGCCACACGTCTACGACCTCTTGGCAATAATGCGGATCTAAATGGATCAACTTATCGTCTTGATATCCGACAAAATAGAGAGAGTGTTTCGGTTTCCCGCCTATGATTCCGATGCAGCATTCGAGACTCAATACGGACGTAAGACAAGGGCCGTATATCGGATTCAATTTCTCGGCGCCTAATCGGACGGGAACGAGGACGATCAACGATTTCCATCCGCCGTCCGATTTGGAACATTGTTCTTTAACATCGTCCAGATACACTGCGCAATCTTGTGCGACATATACGCAAAGATCGTCGAATTCGTAGTTTTCTTTCGAAGCTTCTATGACGGCCGATCTTAGTAAGTAAGCGACGGATCCGGGTCCGTACCAGTCGCCGGGCTTCTTGCCCATCGATTCTCCCAAAGTGACGAGCTGATGGATGGATAAGGGGCTGTTAAACGAAGGTTTATCACCGAACCATTTGACTATCATCCTGTGACAGCAGTCTTCTTGGAAGGTTCGCGCCGAGAGTAGCACTTGATCGACTGTCCACCGCCAGGAGCGGCCTAAGAAATGACATATCAACGCCTGCGCGAGTAGCATCTGACCGCTTCTGAGCATGCATCCCCAGCCACAGTCCGTGGTGAAGCTGGATCCGTTGAGCAAAGGAAACTCTCTACGGTAGGTCATCCAAATTCTGCTGGCGAAATCTAGTTTGAAGCCTTCGATACCTGAAAATAGAGAATTTATAAATAAAAACAATCAAATTGTCTTCATAAATAACGTAAATAACTGATTTCACATAAGGAGAAAGTTGCAATTAAGAATATTCTCTGTATTTCAGCTAGTTAGATTAAATGAAAAACATCACAATATATTTTAAAATTTTTGGTTGATTGCAATTTTACTTATAAGCGATCGAAAACCGGAAGAAAAGTGTCGTACCTTTATATAATAAAATGTGAGATCGAAGTGACTCAAATTCAAGATTCTTTTTGATATATAATGAATGTTTAGTCAACCTCGAGGGATAAAAATCATTAAATAAGAATGACAGTAACTCTACAGTTGACAGTTAACTCAACTCTTGACAATTGTCCACTCATCACGTCACACTCACACTACCTATACAGATGTGTACTTTCAATGATATTAGTTTGGTTGATCTTGAAAATCTAGAGCACATTTCGCACAGTAGTTACACTCGCATAATTGACAAAGTGAACGTAGATACTGTTATATACACCGCATACGTGTTGTCGTATCTGATATGTTATGAATATGCCCTTCAAACAGTTTAGCATTTTAAATGATAATCAATAATTTTCTGTGGCAGATGATAGATTATATTTCCTTCTTCTCATGGTGCTCTATCCGACATTAAAGCTTAAATAGAGATTCTTCAAATTTTTGAATTGGCTCCCTTGCCCATACAAATATTATAGCTTCTATTTAATCTCAGTGAGTGTTAATTTGTACCATCTGTGGCTGGTCATTTTGTATTACTTGCATAAAGGCAAACCTACACGTTACAAACAGAATACATACGGTAGATAAATAATAATTTTAGAAAATAAAAAAACATTTCTTTACTATTATGAAAAAAACAATTTTAATGTTGGGTTCACCAATTCTATTTACATTTGGAAGGATCAACTCATAATATTAATCATAAGAAGGCCAATTCGAATTGGGATAAAACGTTTTATCGTTGAATAAATAAATGGGAGATAACTCATGAATTTATTCATTTTCTATAACTTTTGTGTTATTTTTTATAATATGGTAAATTTTGAAGTGTATGCATTTTATATAAAATTTTTCGGGACTACATATTTAACTGTTAAAATTAGTACGTTTTATAATCAACCGTCAGCGTGATGGTGGCAATAGTGAAAAACAAAAGACGAATCATTATCATTTTCATACCTTCGCCTTCCAATTGATCCGGCAGGTGATTAGCCGTCGCGTCCGTCCCCACTTCGGTGGAAGACTCGGGGGAGTCGGCGGGGCTCAGTTTCCTGTGGTAGCACCTCCCCAGCAGCCACACGGGCGACTCCTTGGAGAAGTTGGTTTTGAGTTTGACAGTCCACGCGTACTTCATATTGTTCCACATGGACAGGAATCTAGTTTCGACTTTGTTCTTGATGTCGTTGTTGTCGTCGTGCCTGTCTCTGTCCCTGTCCCTGTCCCTGTCCCTGTCCCGGTCCCGGTCCGGCGGGCGGGCGGGCGAGCCCACCGCCAACGGCCGCCGCTCCATGCTCACCGCATCCTTCGGCCGCCGTCGCGAGCTAACGTCACCGCGAGCCGTCCCCGCCACCGCATCTCCGTGACTGCCTCTCGAGCTGCGTCGCCTTCGAAAGATAACACCGAACGACATATCGACGCTGACTGTTCCGATCCATACCAAAACAATATTTACATAGCGATTCACTTTTCTTCTATTGACTTTGACGATCGTCTCTGCTTATCATACTACTACAAAAGAACAATCTTTCCATAGTTAAATTATATTTTTTATGAGTGAGATTAAAAATAATCATGTAATATTGAAATTAAATAATACGACTGATATTAAACAGATAAATTAAGGAGCCGGATGGCGAGATCTGTAGTTCGTTACACACAATTTGTCACCCTTTTTATGAATTTTGGGAATTTCCAAAGATCAGAAAACAATGATGTCTTAACTATTACATTAAAAATATGTTTTAGAGTAGCAGCAAGACTGGCTTCACAACCTTTAAAATAAAATCGTTTGTATTTTATTAATATGTATTTTTATGTGTAGGATGTAATGGCGTAAAGTTGATATACTCAACACATGTTTTGAAATAAATAAATATTTTCTACATTCATAGTTTTTCAAGTGCTCGTAGCGCATTTGCGAAAAATATATTTCGATAAATAATATATAAAAAATCTAATTGTAAAATTATTAGGTACTTTTTTAGTATCGAGGGTCTTCATGGCTTGGATGTGTGAGGATTTGATTGAAAATGAATGCTGTTAGAATCTCTGGTAAGAATTATTTTAAGCAAAAAAAAATCAACCGACCTCGATTAAAAAATGGCCCTCAATAACAGTACAATACCAGTAAATGTTTCTTCGTTTGTCTGAATGTTTTTGTTCTTGGTAAAAATTGCGATTTTTTTCACGTGTGTATACTAGTTTAACCTTAAATTAGCGGAGTAATATGTATAAGCATTAGGCAGCTTTCATCAATTATGTCATAAGTTTGAGGGTGGGAGTTTGGTGGAATTTTTACAGTGTGAAACTAACAGGAGTCTGGCTCAATGACATCTTGTGATATAGGAGAAAGGAGGGGGGTAAAAAAGTATAATATCATTTACGGAAGCCGGCTTATATTATAATCACATAAATATTTTGACGCAATTATTAATATATAATAAAAGTTTTTTTTATGGTAAATACAAAAAAATAAATATAGGTTGTATAATAATTAGGACCAAATACGCTTTTAATTTTGGCATATGGCAACACATCACAACTAGCCTTTTAAATTATTTCAGGTTATATATTGACATTTGACAGATGTCATTGTTTCAAACGAAAAACAATTACGTTTGACTGCACAATATGTCTGACGACGAAGATGTTCCGAGCTTATCTGCTGATACTTTGGCGATTTTACAACAATTTTTGACAGAGAGAGAGGAACGGAACGAACTGCTCAATAGTTCAATAGAAAACGACAAATTAAAAGAAAGTAGGCTATTCGATGAAGATTGGGTACGGTTTTATAAAACTAAATATTATAGACGATGAAAGTGTATATGTTTCTATTTATATTTAAAATATAGCAATTGAGCCAGTTTTGGTACGACGATGAAACAATAGACACAGTTAGTAAAATTGTTATCAACAACATCGATACAAATGGATCAGTGTGCCTAATTTCCTGTCCGACTTTATTCGCTCCGATTAAAAAAATTGTTGATAAAAATTTATCTGGTATTCAATTTTTAAATAATGTATAATGAATCCGATGTATTTGTATAATAATCGTTGCTTTTTAGTCACACTTTTAGAATTCGATCGAAGATTTGCTGTTTACGGTTCTGATTTTATTTATTATGATTTCAACGATCCGCTGAATCTTCCCAAAGAGTTGTCAAAGTCCTTCGACCTCGTAATAGCTGATCCACCATTTTTATCAGAGGAATGTCTTACGAAGACGACGGAAACCATAAAGATGCTGGCTAAAGAAAAAATTATGTTATGCACCGGAACTATCATGAGCGATCTAGCCACAAAACTGTTGGACGTTAAGATGTCAAAGTTTAAACCGAAGCACAAGAACAACTTAGCCAACGAATTTTCGTGCTATTTAAATTTCGAATTCGAAAATGTTATTTGTTGATATAAATAAATAAAACCACTTTTATCTTCGATAGTTTATATTATCCATCAGCACCATTTAAAATCCGTTTACATTGTTATTGTTTTCATTTTTAAATACGAGTGTAAAGAAAACGATTCAAAAAAAAAATAAAAATAATAATTGCATAAATATGCGGTAACAAAGTGTTAATTTACACTAAGATTAAACGAAGCTTTAACTATATATTTATATATAAATTAACAACAGCTGATAACACATTCGACGCACTGACAAGGCACAAATTCAATAGGTAAACTATGTTGAAACTTTATCACTAGCATTCCAAACTTAAGATATGTTGAAATTAGCGGCGGCAGGTGAAATGTTGCGTCACAGTCGCACTATCACAAAAAGACCGTGCTGATTAGAGCAAGGGACACCAGTCCCCTTGCTGTTACACGCATGCATCAGCACGGTGTTTTTGCGATCGTGCGACTGAGACGCAACGTTTAATCGTTCTCCGCTGGTTGAAACATTATTGCTTTTGAAGCTAATGTGCACACAAAAATTAATTGCGGTGTAAACGGAGCGCTTACAAATACGAAATTATTATTTTAAAATTCATGGACATTTCACAATTTATGTATAATGAACACTTGTACACAATTATAACGTATAATGCCCAAAAGTGTATTGCTAAAGTAATACATTTCAATAAGACACGGGTGGCCTCTGGATCAATGTTTGTTGTACATACATATCAATGCAAACATTTTCTTTAAAAATATATTTTTAACGTTAATATAATACTGAAAATATGTCATAACATATTTTCATGAACGGATATTTTTATTATCATCATAATATTTAATTGATAATATAATAAAATAAATAATATATGAGTATTACATTCGATTGAACATGTTTATGATAAAAATAAATTTGTGTATAAAATAAATTCATATTTTATCATTTGAGTGTGGATTAGTTCTGTAACCTCATATTTATGACGATACATGTATCAACCCCATATTAAAAATACATATTTATACTTAACAACACATGCTTTTAACTTAAATAGATAATACGCTATAAAATAAGCATAATGATATCACGAGTGAAAAAAATATATTTTGACCAAAGTTGCAAACCCTCACAATTATAAGCAATGATGATCTTATTTTTAAAAAATAGGAAAATATCTTTTTTATATTTTAATATGTATAATGTATATATAATTTATCATTGGTATGATTAGATCAAATTCATAATATCTAACTCAATATATCATGTCGCTCAATAATTTCATAAAACTTCACTGGTAAATTTATATTAAAAGTGGCTCAATGTGAACCGACGTTCTATTAAAAAAAAACTATGAGATCTCAATCAGATTGTTCAAAAACATTCACACTTTTCTTTAATATTTTATTATACGCTGCGAGAAGGCACACGAGTTATTGGTGAAATAAGGCTCGTAACTTCGTTGGAGAGTAAAAATACTAGATCACACCACGAAGATCATCCGGTGCCGCATTTTCCACTCTCGAACACTCCCTTGAGAAAAAATTGCGAAAATTGAATCAACGTTTCTTTGGTCAGCGGCTGCGCGTGAAAAGGACACTTTTTATCACTTGAACAGACTCTCAACAACGTCCTGAGGAACTTTTCCAAATGACAACGACGCACGCGCGCCAACGATTCCGAGCTCCAAAGGTGACGGGGCGGAAACGGAATATTTGAAACCTGTAAAGATAAAAAAGAGTGATAATTATGTAAAACTGAAACTGTCATTGCTAAAACAAGATTTATATGAGATTAGTTTCTGCCGAAGGGTATATAGTTAGAAAAGTATTCATTCTTGTTTTAGCAACAGTTTAGTCCTACAATTATAAAATTTATAGATTGTGTGCTGTGAATTTTGGGAAGAGTTTTGGTATGCAGTGAGTTTGAAAAGATTGTGGAGCAATCTAAAGCATTATATCGAGAAACACTAAAACACATCTTTATAATACGTTCAGAGGGTTTTGCGCATTATTTCCATTGTTTTTAAGCAATCATTTTCGCCTTCGGCTGTTTCCTTCTTATTGTACTTAGTCTTCAGTATTGACTATCAAGGAAATTGAGAGCCCAGATTTCAAATATGGCTTTAAGAAGTTGAAGTTCTTTTGGGCCTTACTTGGTTTCCGATTTAATTTCTAAAAGTTGCAAAATCAGTCTCATTTCCTGATCTTTAGAAATGCACAAAAATCACCTCTATTCATAAAAAGAATGACAAATTGTGCATCAAAAACTATATATAGCTCCAGGTAAATAATTTAAAATAATTATCCATAGTTATGTTTTTCATCACTTTTGTCAACATGGTTTTCATCCCGCTCGTTTTACTGTCTTTCACCAAAACAGTGACAAAATTTCTTGTGGAAAAACAAGTAGACGGCATATATACTGATTTTAAAAAAGCTTTCGACTAAAATAGCGCCCTATCGCCGGCACAGTGGAAACACTCGGTTATCTAGAGCAGTGGTCTTCAACCTGGTGGCCTGGTCCCGGTCCGCAAGAAATTATTGCCGGTCCGTGCAAACTTTCACCCGATTCGGGGGAATACAAGATTTGGGGAATCCCCTACTGGTGCGACACAGCCTTGGTTGTTTTTTCAACTTCATATTTGTGTGAAAAGACTTTTACATCTATGTCAATAATAAAAACAAAATAAAGGAGTCGATTGGATGTTAGTTCAGTGCTTCCTCTCTCAAAAACAACGCTACAACCACGTATTATATATCAAATTCGCTTGCAAAAAAGCAGCAGCAGATGTCGCACTAACAAAAAGTTGTAATTTTATAGCATTAGATTAAATAAATAATATTCTATCTAACGTTGGTTTTTATTTTGGGTTGACGCCGGTCCGTGAAATATTTTTCCCATTTTCGCCGGACCGCGGATGTTAAAAGGTTGAAGAGCACTGATCTAGAGTTTATATTAAGACGTTTTATAACAATATTACGACATATAATAAGTGAGAATTGAATGAAATATATCTAAACCGAATTTAGACAAAAAGGAGAGCGCAAAAAACGATTATCCCTTCTCAGAAGTCAAAAATTCACATCAAAAGCAATAAAATCGTGTCGGCATCGCCGCTGAATTATTATTGCTTTTAATGTGAGTTTTCGACTTCTGAGAAGTGATAATTGACCAAAATTCGGTTTGAAATTACTTTGACCAATACTCTCATATCGGAATTCCATAGTTATATCGGTAAGAATAGCTATCATATTTAAAAATATATTGTAATATTTAAGTGTAGACAAACTATAGAATAATATTTGAGATGCGACGATTTTCTGTACTTCTTCTTTGATTATTTTCTCCCGAGAGTTGAGTTGGCTTAGTTTGTATTTTGTACTCGATCTAATGAAAGTTCTAAAATTATAACTAGTTTTAGATATAGCTTTACAAATATAGGTTTTTCTACATGTCATGCAAGTGAATTGTAAAAATTGTCTATGTATAACACATACCCCTTATCTAAAATTTCATTCATCAATTGCAAGACTATTTGGGAAGCGTATACATCTTTGTAAACAACAGCTTCTGATTTACCACAATAAATTTGAATTTTCAAAACCATTTCATTGGATTTGTGTAACTCGTAAAGTTTTGCTCTATATTTATGCTTTTTGTTTTTAATGTATTGCCTGAAGAATAGCCATCAATGCATAAGTTTGTATCAGGTACATAGTTGTCACAGATAATGTTATTGAAATAGTCTAGAACTAGTCTGATTTTATATAACCGATCTTCTGTTGCTATAGTATTATCGGCAAAATGCAAACATTCATTGTGGGGCGTTATAATTTACATTCTATTTCGGAAGCGCCAAACCACAAGATAATAACGAAAGCATTTTTTTGTAAAAAAACAATTAAAATTAAAGTCATTCTATAAAAATGAATGTGTTTGATTAATTCTATACAATAAATTGAAAAAAAAGTGTCTAGAACAAATTTTTGCGAAATAGGCTTGGAAGATGTATTAACAATAAAAATTTTGAATATACATATATAATGGGTGATCTAATTCGAGTTTCCTATATTGGCAGCACTGTAGATCCGACAGCTGTCAATAATCACGTGTGTTTAAATTGTCAAATGTTGGGCTGTAGCGCCAGGATGAAGATAATGATGATTAAAATGAAATTATATGTATTAGCTTACCTGTGCTCCATATGTTGTCTTCATGTTTATATATAATTCTCTAAATCTTCTATATCTTCTTAACAAAACCCATCTTTCGTCTTCCAGTTCGATTCTAACTTCGTATTCATAGTGGGTGGACTTTCCAGCTCCTCTGGTTACGAAACATGGAATGGATATGCATTGTTCTGAAAAATGTAAATCCATATTAATAAAGGAATATTTCACAGCTAATCGTAGAAAAAAACTTTCTTTGAATTTAATTATGGAATTATTCCATCTAATCGTAAATTTTACATTCACATTTGTATTAAAGACTAATTATCATGAAGCATAACTACAAATATATTACTATATATACCCATAAAAAAAATAGTCATACCAAGCACTGATGGTTGCGATAACCAACTGGCACCATCGAAAGATGTCTATAAATAAAAAAAAGTACATTATTATACTTCTATACAAAAAATAGTATAAAACTAATTACCGTAACCAGTGGATTTTGACTCTCCCTAATACTGTGAAAATCAGTCATTAAATTATGTCTCGAATCAAACATGCTTCCGACTTTCAAATTATGCCTATGACCCAAAATCTTTGACAGTTCTTCGCTATTGGACCATACGCTGCGATCGCAAGCGTCCGATTCGCTAATGACCAATTCGTCGTTGGATGTAGACACGTTATCTGAACCTTCGATTTCCAGATCTCTCAAGTGATTTTGCAAAGGATCGCTCTTCACGACTCGTAGAACGGTGGTTCTACCGGTGGAAAACTTCTCCTCGTTTGACGCGTCATCGGTGAGTGCATCGTCGGACAGCAAATTTTCAGTTAGCTCGCCGTCACTGCCGACAAGCGGCGTTTCGTGGATGGGCGTGACCATGATCGAGCGAGATCTGTTCGAGTTGCGATTGTCAAAGTTGGAATATTGCAAAGCCATCTCCAGCTTTATGTACTTGCGCTGTAACTCTTGCAGTACCTGAGTTAAATGGACGATTAATATTGTTGTATTGTCGATTGTGATTTGGTGTAAAAGGTTCTTGCCGTTATTTGATTGTTCAGTTCTTCTTTGGAACACTCGTTTTCGAGACTTGATATTACGAGCATCTTTTGAGTGGCTACTTTTTGACATAGACGTTGCATTGCTCGTAAAGCGTCGGCTTCAGTTATGTGTTTACCGGATGCGGATCTGCTCATTTCACCTGCAATAATAATATTTGTTGTATTGTAGAATAGTTCCAAGATAAATTTTAGATCAAACATTTGATTCAAGTATGTATTAGGTAAATTGAAGGATTACTTTGAAGCTACATGTAATGAATGATACTAATTCAATATAAAAAAAAAACATATATTTTCACCACGAGATAAAATTTAAATATCTTTGTTCGATCAAGGGTGATATCTCACCAAAAGATACCACCCAAGTCATTTACAATACTTTCAGGGACATCTCGAAGCTTTGAAATCCCAAATATGGTAAAACAAATAACTCGACACGTAGCAAGTTTTTTTTTGGCAAACAGTTAAAATTTTTAACAACCTTTGTCCAATGCAATAGTTTATTTACCTGCAAGTGTTAAGTGGGCAAGAATTTAAATTTTTGGATTCTATTGTTATATATCATCTCTATAAATAGATCTTAATGTTTAATCAACAAGTTGTTTTTTCGCCGCCTGCAGCATAACAATGGGCAGTTGCAAGTTGCAATGGCAGTTTGCGAATATTTCATGCAACGCAAAGTTAAAGTATTCAATATGTGGGTTGCGTAAAATCATTAATGAAATCTAATTAAATTACATAAAAAATGTGATTATTTTTATAAAAAATAAATTTATTAGCATTTCAAATTTCAGACGTCAATGGGTCAGAGTCAAATAAAATTTATGGTTCTGTCAAGCCAAAAAATTTATGGTGTCCTTCATGTACATATGTTTACATTAACAGCTTAACGACCGAGGACTCACCCAAGAGTCCTGAAAGAACCTTTTGCAGCGGCCGAGGACTCGCCCATGCGTCCTGCGTCTTCTTTTTATTAAAAATACACTATAATACAATACAGTTTACCCCTGTATTATAATGCGAGATGGTAGTATACTATTTCTACCTAATATAAGATATAAAATAAATTATATTTTACTTTAATTTTTCGTAAAAAGAGTCGTTTTATCCCACTGCGTCGCAATGCAACGAGTCGTCGCCTATTTTAGTTTGTTATATTCTAATATTTTTTGGCTAGTGAGTTGTTTGGTAACGGTTCTCCAAGCCGCTCCCACTTACAGTGACCATATTTTTTGCATTATGGAATATTATATTTTTATTTATTGTTGTTGTTATTAATAAGTGATAATTTGTAGTAAAAGTTAGTTAATAATAATAAAAACAGTGAATTGCGTATTTACAAAAATAGTTAAATAATCATTAAAGAAATTTTTGAAATTTGACAACGTTGATTAGTGCACGATTTTTTTTGAGCACCACATTAGCTTAAAAATGTCATAATTAAATTAATAACATGTATGTTTAAATGCTTCTTTTTTGTATTAACGATTTATAAAAAATATCCATTTATAATAAATAATAATTTGCACTCACTAAATTTTTTGGCGTCCATTTTCTGCGTACAACTGTTTCGAACACATTTATTTTCATAATTACACTGAGTGATACGTGTAAAAACATTTGTCATTATGAAGAAAATGAACTGGATAAGTGCAAATTTGCCACACGCGGTCTATGTTCACGTACACTTGAATTAGAATTACTTTCGCACACATACTATGTTCACAATCACTTTCAAAATTTTCCAAAAAGGTTTAATTTCTTTCGTCCATTTTGCCGTGATTGAAAATAAAATTTTTAAATCAAAATCACAATCACAAAAGATCACAGAGAGAAGAGCAATTTTCGCGATACGTTTCGACCGATAGTTTAGAAGACACTAAATATACTGCATTACTTCGATTTAAAATGCATTTTTTTATCTGTGTGGAATTCCCGAATTTGGGAATTCCACAATAAAAAAAGTGTCATATACCCTAATAGATGAATTCTTAAAAGGTATGCACAAGGTATACTGATAAGACGGGACAGGTAGTGGCAATTTACCCTTTTAGAATAACATTGATTGTAATTTATAGTAAATATTTAATATTATATTTGTAAACAAGTTTTTTTTCGTTATATCACTTAATTATGCGGCCCACAGATTTAGAAACACTAGTTAAATGACGTAATTACAATATATTTATGCAAAAAATCATAAGGAAGCTACAAATTAAATTTCGATAAAATATATTATTTGGTTTACAAGTTATAGGGAATTTACTAAAAAAGGTAATTTTTTTCTATTATTCCGCGAAATCTCCCGGCCACCAAGGAAAGTTCGGCAAAAAACGCCGGGCGTTAAGCTGGTAAAAAATATAGTGCTTAGATGTGTTATAAGATTAAGAATAATAAATTAACAATAACATTAGATAAAATCGTAAACTATTTTTTTTAATAATAATTTCTTAAATAAAATATTATCATAATATTTTTGTGAATTGCTAAACACCTTGTAGTGTATGCGAATATTGTGGGCTGATCTAACTTGTGTTTCATGTAAATAACCAATACAAAATTAAGTAGAAAATATCTTTCCTAAGATTAGAGCCAATCTATCTATCGCAAGTGCAGGTAGTAAATTGTCAACAATGAACCTTTTAGAAATGGGTGTTGGCCTTCGCTCAAAGCATACAATATAATTAGAAAGAAACTGTTCTGAGAATTTATGTTTGGTTTTTTGTTTATATCACCTATATAATACCAAATTATTATTATCGAAAGAATGAAAATGATGAATATAAAATATATTGAAAGCATACATGTTACTTTTAATTTATTTAAGTGCAATAAGCAAAATATTTTTAGTGAAGTGTACCGTAAATTTATTTCGTGAGTATGGGCATACAAATGGTCAGACATGGTGGCCCAGAAATAACAAATCAAAATTTTTATTTTTAAATTTAAAAAGTGATAAAAAATCAGGTAATTAATACTAATCTATTGAAGAGTCTCACTTACTTTGTATTTGTAAGATGTTTGCCAATGATATAAATTTGTTTTTGAAACTATTATTTCAAACAAATCGGACCCACAGGTTTAGAAACACTGGTTAAATGACGTACTTGACAGGTATTTATGCGAAAAATCATAAGGAAGCTACATATTAAATTTGAATACAATATCTTAATTAGTTTACAAGTTATAGGGAATTTACTGAAAAACATAATTGTTTGCCATTTTTCCGTGAGATCGCCCCGCCACCAAGCAAAGTTCGGCAAATAAATACCGGTCGTTAAGCTGTTAAAGATGCTTTGGAAAAAATAGTCATAATATTTTTTTCATATAGTACAAACGTTCATTCTAGAGATGGCAGCACAACAAGCTTTATTTTTTCAGGGTAGATACTACATGTACCGTCAATAAGCATCAGAGATTCTACCTATCCCGTAGATTACCATCGGCAAATGTAACGGGTGAGAACTATCTGACCCGTCAATTAAGTGTTGATGTATTAAAATAAAATATTACCAAGTTTTCGCCTCATCTTGGCTCTATTATGACGATCTTCCGGTGAGAGCTTCTCGTTTTGAGTTGATGAAAAATTTTTAGATATCTAAAATTCAATTAGAACAATATGTATCATATATAATCCAACACATATAACATTAAAAGCATACTTTATTATAGTCTTCGGTGCTTGACATTTCGTCACTGTCGTCTAAGCAAGGCGTGTGTTTCGACTTAATCCTCGGCGTTGACATACTGACTTTGTTATTGATATTATCGTTGAATTCAATATCGCTCGCGACGCTCGATACCATTCCCTCGCCGTAACCGCTAGAAGCCATATGATTGCTAATGTCGGGCGTCAAACTCTCAGCATTTGAACTCACGCTGATAGCATTAGAGTCCAACGGCAACGATTTAGGATCGTTGATCGTGTCAAAAGAGCAAGAGGAATTAGCCGTATGGTAGGTGTCGCAAGTGGTCAGAGCGGAATCGGTAATTTGAAGAGGAGTCAAATCTAAACTCATCAACTTTTTTCTCTCGTTTATATCTTCTTTTTCTAGCGAGTCACCTTTTTCACAATCGGACGCTTCTAATGTATCCGATCCGGTGCTGTCTTTGTTACAAGACTCTTTTATAGGTACATCTTCTTCGTCGGTTGTTTCTAACAACGTTTGTTGAATCCCAGCTTCTTGTAACGTCAATAAATTCAACTCCGAATCCAACTGTTGCACTTTGGATCGGTGCGATGCTAAGCTTGCAACTCTCGTTTGCAATTCTTGTTCGAGCGACAAGAGCTCCTTTTTGTGAAGATTGACTAAATCTTTTATAGCTAGTGATGCTTCGGAATCAATTTTATGGAGTACTTGTAACAGAGATTCCGTGTTTTCAGATCCATGAGAACCATCCGGATTCGGCGTGGGTATCTATTGCAATAGTAATAAATCATTGATATACGTATATTTATAAATAAAAATAAAATACATATAAAGGCAAAACGACAATTCATCAACAAAGTTATTTTTATAAAATTATCAGTACGTAAGTAAATTGTGGTTTTGCCATTTTTATAAAATTATCTTACTTCCGGTATATCATATCCTTTCTCTTTTAGTTCATTAATTTTTTTTAACACTATAGCTTCCAGTTCTTTACGTTTTACTTCAATTTCACATCTAACGGTCGAAGCATGATTAAATTCACAATCGACCTTTGGATTTTAAAATAAAAAAAAATAAAAATTGCAGCAAATAAATATTTATATTTAAAATAATACCATTTGTTGATGGTTTTCTTTCAATGACAACAATTTTTTTTGGCGACCGTGCAATTCCAATTGCCGTTCTTTAAGCGCCTGTCGTCCAGCACCCCATCCTTTTTCTAGTGCTTGCCAATCCGAGGACAACTGTCGACACTGCGATGCAAATTCCTTTTCCATCTGTTGTCTTTCCTGTAATCACACATTAAAATAATACACCTTCTTTATAAAAAAATAAAAAATAAAAATATTACAGCGTCTAATCTCTTTTGGGCTTCCTGCAGTTGTTCCTTTTCCATGTGCCACTGTCTCTCCCTTTCTTCCTGTTCTTGTTGAAACACTTCCCTCTCCTTCATCAGCTCTAAGCGCTGCGCTTCAATATCGTCGACTCTATCAGACTCGATATCGCTGTTAATTTATCAAGAATCAATATATCCTCTTCATAACCATATAAAATCATAATATGACTTACCCAACGACCGAAGCAAGATTTTCAGTACTCGTCGCCAGATCTGTTGTGGACCAACTCAGCAAAGATAACCTCGATAGATTCATCATGGACGTGCTACCTTCTTTGCGTAACTTGGCCGCTTCTGCAGGATCGTTATATCGAAACATATTTGTTCGGCCCAATAATAGTATACATCCTATTAAATATTAAAAAAAAAACTTTTAGGTTAATACATCGTTATATATTTATAAATAAAATATACCTTGACTCAATTTAGATGGCTTATCTATTAAGACAGTATTTAACCAACATTGAGCGTTTGGATTTGGATATATAGTTGCGACGCCGTCATATAATTTAATTTTGCAATGATCGGCTAGTACTCCTCCACCGGTTAAAATTATATCTGGAACTGTTTCGCATTCTTCGCTTCCAATCAATGTTTCTCCTTCCTAATTAAACATAAATGTCTTAGTAAAATTATTCAAGAACCTAGCAATGAGTTCAAAAAGGTGAAATGCCAATTTTTAAGCTTTACAATAAATAAGGATGATAAATGAAAGGAAGTGGATACTGTAAATAAAAATAAACTAGTATCTCACTTTTAAATGATATAACGTAACACCAGTTGATAGTAAATTATCATCTATTCCAACAAGATGAGGCATATCCGAATCGAGAACGACGCCCAATCCGCTTTTTCTGAGACCCAACGCTTTTTGCTCGTGAAGGATCTGCTGAGTCTCTCTCCATTTTTCGTTCCACTTTTCTGTAAGAACCTTCTCCTGGGCTTCTTTTCTTTGCAATGTCGCGAGAACTTGCGGTTCGTTGTCAATCGAATGCTGAAATAATATATTATAAAACAAAACTAGTAACGATTTACATTAGATAGTTGCATATTGAAAAAACACTACTACATGTAATCCTATTTGCGATCGCAATTTATCAATTTCTTCTCGAAGTTCTCTGATGAGTTTTACGTTTGGATCTTCGTTGATTGTGGGCTTGTTTATGATGTTCTTAGCTCTGTTGGCATAACGGAGAGTCGAAAGAGTTTCACCATAATTGCAATCAGCGGGCGATATCTAAATTTATAATATCCTTACATAATCCAGCTATTTTATTTAAGAGATAAATCAATAAAATTGCACTCACAGCAGCAATCATGATAGTTTTCGAATTTCCTCCGAGCGAGTCTTTCAATAACCACGTCAATACCGAATCACGGTATGGAATAAATACATTTTTAGTATTTTTTCCATTTTTTTGAGAACTGTTAGCACCGTTGTTGTTTTGTAAAAGTGAAGATTCGGCTAAAGCGGATATCACAGAGCCGAGTGTGACGAGCGACTTATTGATATGAGCACCTTCTACGAGTCTTTGACCGGTCGCACCGGTAGCATCTGCTCGTTCGCTGTTAAAAAAAACCTTTGATTAAATAGGCAAAAACTTATATACATCATAGATATACAGATGATTAAAAACCTTCCAGCCAAATCTACAAGATGGACTTTAGAAACTGTCTCACTAGGCATATTATTATGTTGTAAAAAAACAGCCTGAACAAACGTAATTGTAAATATAGCGTGAGATCTACTCGATACGTCGTTCATTTGAGTGGATGCAGTAGTACGTTGCAAATTACCCCTATGCATGCATTCCTAAAATTTTATCCATCATCAATAAGTATTAATTCTGATCATAAAAATGAGATTTCGAAAGCAAGATTGAATATTTTTTTCAAAAAAAATATGATTTTTTAAAAATAAATGTAATTTTATACAAAATTTGTGACACTTTTTTTAAAATTAATATACCTGTATATCATCATAGTCAGATACTAAATGCTTCGATAGATCTTGAACGTACGGTCCTAATCGCGGATGTTCTCTGACTTTGAGCGAGTGACTCATTTCGCCACTCAACAGGTCTTTAACCCGTTCGTTGTAAATTTCCAAGTAACTAACTTCGGTCCGATAAGAAGCGCCGTTTTCCTTTCCTGCTGCGACTCTTGCGAATAAATTTTGGCAAATGCGAGGTATCAAACCTTGACATTCCTGAACGAAAGGTAAATGTATATATTATATGTCCTAGAAGAGCAGAAGAACATTAGTATAATTATTACCATTGAGCCCATCATGGTGAAAGTCTTTCCACTACCGGTTTGACCGTATGCGAAAACACAGGCGTTGTATCCTTCGAATGCACTGTCGATAACGTCCACGCCCAAATCGGCGAATACCTATTAGTTTATAATATAATTTTAGTTCAATCGATTATCTTGATTTGAAAAGAGCTTTTATATTTTTTGAATATAACACCTGTTCTTGTGATGTAAAGTGTTCATCGTTCTTATCATAAGACCAGTAAGAATGATCAAACGTGAAGTCTTTATGCCTCTCTCTACCGATGTCGCGTTGACCTTCAATATTTCCAGGATTCTGCGTGAATATTATAAAAACATATTGTAAGAACGGTAACCGTAATTTATTTTAGCCCTTTGTTGCCGAGATCCGACAATCGTTAAAGAGAGAATCAGATACATTTTTTTAACGAGTTGTATGAAATTTGCTTCAGGAGCTACTAACGTATTTTATTTTTTATTATATATATAATACACCTTGGCTTACGAGTAACTTGACTGAGTATTTCGAGATAAGGTTAATTTTTTTTTTTTTAAATTTGCATTTCAATTCATTTCAATGGGGAAAATTGATTTGACATGCGAGTAATTTGATTTAAGAGCTCCGTCACATAACGAATTAAACTCAAGTCAAGATGTCAAGGCACGAAATGAATTATATGAACTATAGTTTTTTTTTAATTAAATTATTTTACATAGATATGAAATGTCAAAAATTTCCAATACAAAATTAAATAGTTTTTCCCAATTTAATGAAAAGTTTAACATATTGCATATTTCTGTCGCCATCAGATTTAATTTTAACATTTATTAAGACAATATAACTGAACTGAGTACATATTTCAAACTGTAGTTAGGTTAATTATAAATTATATACTAGTAATACTTTAATTTAATAATTACCTTTGACATATGAAGTCTCGTTTTCTTTCCGTCCATTTGTACAATTAATTTTGCCTGCATATCTATCTCCCTAAAAAAATTTAGACACCATAAGTCATAGACTATACTATTAAATACGTGTACGTAGAATTTGGCAAAGTAACGAATTAAATGAATCGCGTCGAAAACACTAACGCGTAAATTCGTACAATAGTTAACTGTACTCGCACTGTGCATAATGGCTTTATTTTGCAATGCAAATTGTCATCTGTTGAAAGACGAAGACGCGAAGGTTACTTTGTTACCTTTGATTGAAGGGACGGACCCTCACGGCGACTTTTAGAGACGCCATCCCGTATCCTTCGAGAGACTCCTGTTTGCATGACAGGACACCCTTCAAACAATCATTTGGCCGAAATCGCTTTATTGGCGTCTATTAACTCGATACGTGTGCTAATTTTTTTTATTTAAATAACTAATTAAAGCAATATATAAGTCAAATAGATATAAAACAATTTTTATTTTTAATCTACACATATTATTATTATTTTTATTTGAATAAATGATTATATATAAACTCCTTTGAATATAATTCTCCATTACTACATTTTTTATTGTGTGTGCTTTTTGAAAGTTCTAATCGCAAGGAATTAAATTATAAAGCAATACTATATTAATTTATATACATATAATAAAAACATTATTTGTATAAATTAAAAGCATTCCAGTTTCCACTTAAAGACTTTTTTCATAAGCTAGTAATGCTTACTTTCTTTGAAATTGCTTTTATTGTTACAATCTTAAAAAATTGACATTTTTTAAAAGATTTTAGAAAAACAAAAATTGTACTTCTCTGAAAAAATGAAGAATATGTCTGGTTTTTCCCGTAACATTTTTGCCCTCTTTTTTTATATTAGAATGGCGAATCGAGAAGAATTTTTCAAAAAGTTTATGTTTCTAATAAACACTATTGTTAAGTATAATTTATTTAGTGAAAAATATTTTGAATACAATAAAATTATTATTACATAAATCGGTAACGCAGATTGGCAACACCGTACTCGTCTGACTGGTGCTTGCTGCGGTCGATCCCTGCCGTTTCCCGTTCCCGTAATACTCTACGCTACGCTAGGTAATTTTGGATCTTATTTCTGTTTAAATGCAACCTATAAAACAGTCGACGATTTGACATCCTCAAATCGTCAAATCGTTGACGGTCGTCGTTGTCGATTTTGTAAATTATGTAATGTCTTAACCTAAAAATGATATGAAATGTAGAAATCATGTCGGACCCAGCACCGACCGGCAGGCCGATGAAGTACCCGTATACGTACACGGCGAAGCTCGCTCAGTTTCCTTACAAGTTGTATTGGTCGCATCGCTTCTTTAAGCTTTACGTTATATCGGTCGGTTTGACTGTACCCTTATTTTACAAGATTCACAAGCTCGGTACGTAACTTCTAAAATACATATCATGTTTTTCTTAATGTTTTATCATATTTTGTTGTTTTTTGTGTAGTCAACTCTCCTGCAAATATAGCAGCCTATGAAAAGATTAAAGCGAAGGAAGCTGCTGAGCATGCCCATCATTGAAGTGTCAAAATTGTTAACTATGTTAACGATGGCAATATGTAATAAAATAAAATAAACAATTTAGTAGCATATGTTGTTTTTTAATCTTAAATCCTTTCAATATATTTGCCTAATACTTTTTTTATTAGTCAAATTCACTCAAACTGTGGATCACATTACACACAAAAAAATAATTTATGTTTAAGAAGAGGCTGTTTCAACTCTTGTAGGATAAATTATAAAAGTAATAAAAAAAAGGCAGTATCTATTTATGCCATAAATTCTTTAAATATTATACTTCAATAATTTTCTTGATGGCACCTATAGATGCTATCCGCAGTCAAAGGGTTAAAATGAAACTGTTTTAGTTAATATGATATTAGTGACATCTTAAACGCAGATTTGTTCAGTTTTTAATGTGTTCCTATTACTCGGATTATAACAATTGAAATATAACGTTTATATTTCATACAAGTTCTTGCAGTGTCGTAGATGAGAGTTTCAAGACTGATTTTTCATCAAAAAATTTACCATTTTGACGCATTGAATACGGTAAGTCGGAATTTTATGTGACGAATTCTAAAACCGGATGTGCTGCCGCTTTCTTTTCGAAGCCAACAGTTTTCTCGGGTTTATATAATTTTTGTATGAAGGGAAACTATCTTGTGAAAGACATTTTTAAATTTATTTATCTATACACTATTTGTTATACTTAATTTCTATAAATTTGTTCAAAATATAAAGTGTACTTTAGAGCTAATAGTAGGGGCATAAACCCAATCTTGCCATCTTTCTCAATTATGAATGAATTTTTTGTGAATATGTCTGAATATTATGATTGTGACTATATTTATTCTATTCATAGTGAGGGAGAGGATTTCATATTTGAATTTGCCTCTTCCAACAAGGATAATGAAGAGTGATATTGAAATTAGGTCTATTGATCTAAATCGGAAGCAGCAATCTGATTTAAATAATAGCGACAGTGTCAGCAAAGAAACAATATTTGAGATATTGTTAAGTAACGCCACTCCAATGTCAGATAATGACAGTGTGC
Source organism: Plectrocnemia conspersa (assembly GCF_051122295.1). Classification (NCBI taxonomy): domain Eukaryota; kingdom Metazoa; phylum Arthropoda; class Insecta; order Trichoptera; family Polycentropodidae; genus Plectrocnemia; species Plectrocnemia conspersa. The sequence goes on from NW_028277165.1 coordinate 10,555,202, forward strand.
CTTTTAAATTTCAATATTCGACAGGTGATAAAAGTTCTCTTAAATTGTATCCACTCTATTGATTATTTTATACTGATGACCTAATTAGCAAAATAATTTGTGAAACAAATAAATACGCAAATATGAGAATCTCTATCATGATATTATCTTCAAGATCAATATGAAACGATTGGACAGAAATTAACCTTGATGAGATGAAGGCGTTTCTTGGATTGTTGCCTGCAAAATGTATGCAGGATTATATTTTTCTACTCCTCATAGTTGTAACTTTCCATTTTTCCAGGATATTTTTAAGAGATACAAATTTTGGATGCTGTATGTTGTAGTAGATGAAACTAGTAATAATTTGAGACAGAATTGCAAAAGTCGATCTGTATTTAGATCATTTTTTTAGAAAATATTTTGTGCCTGATCTAAATATCGTCATCAACAAATCAGTTGTAAAGTTTGTTTTATTACTTACAATCTCAAAAATCCTTCCAAATGTGGAATTCGTCTATATGTATTATTTGATTCGAAAGGTTTTCACTGTTTTATCTTATTTCGGATTATTACATCAGAAATATGTTAATAATTTGAAGTATTTTACAGCTAATATTGTTTTAGCATATTTAACAATGTAAAACAATATTATTTAATGGATTTAGATGATTTTCACGTGTATACCGATAAGTAGTACACTAATTTAACTTATTAATTTATTTTTAAAAAGTCATATTACCGGGACAAGCATGCCTATTAAATAGGGAAATCGAAAGATTATTAAAAAAAGGAGAGTATTAGTTGCAGAAATCAAAATGCAATGATTTTAGCGTGGATGGATAGTAACTGGCATACCAATGAAATGCAAGTATAGGCAGAGTTTCATTATCGTGGCGTGGAGTGTCATGACGTGTCAGCATAGTATCGGAACCATAAAATATGTAAATATTTTGAGCACCTTGAATCTGTTAAAACCAATATTTTCATTTACGCCCGCCTCCTACGAAGATGTAATTTTTATTTTTGACACCTTCCCATAAAATAGAAAAAATATTACCAAACAAATTGTAGCCAATAAACGCTAAACGAGGGTAGGTATTCCAAGCAAACAAACAATAGCTATACAGCATTGTATCAAAACGGCGGGACGCATAATAGGATAGCTATAAATAATTTGCTAAAACGCATTTTAAAAGTTTCGAGCAAAAAATTTCACATATTTTACAAATTTATTATCATAAGTAATATATGTAAGTGAAATTAATAATTCAGTACTGCCTAGTAAATAACTTAATCACAGATATTTGAACTTGAAGCGTATGTGAAATTGCGAGTCTATAAATATTTTTTAAGAAATGGTCACCATACTTTTGTATATACTAGTGTACTGTCATTGATTGTTAACCAGCGGTAACCCAGAAAAGCTAAAAAAAAATTGAATTTTTGTTTTTGAGCTATTATTATTTTATTTAAAACATATTATTTAAATTTTTTATGAGAATAACTCGTTTTTTAATTTTTCCTGAGCACTACAACAAGTACGAGTGCAAAAGGTTAAGATTATTAGTCATTTTGATGTTTTATTGTGGACTGGTTTACTAATGTCATATTATATCTAAAGGTATCTTCTTTATTATCAATCTGCGTAAGAATTATTCTTTAGTTTAGAAATTTAGTGGCATGAAAAACATGCGTGGTAATTGTTGTATTTAAATATAACGCAATAAACGGGAATAAGAACAATGTTTTGAAACTTAATAATCTGATACGTATATCATATATTTTATACTATACCATAATTCAAATAATTTCAAGGTAATAATAATAATAAGAAATGTAATGTGCCATTCTTTATTTGGATTATTCTTTAAGAATCATCTTACAAAAGGTCTTAGTGCAAGTAAAATAAATAAAAAAAATCACAATTATAATCAAAAAACCTGCAGTGAATTTAAACAATAAAAAACACCTTTGTACTGATTTCCTTTATATTCATACATATTATAAAAAAATCACAATAAAAACAAATAAGTCACACAGAACGTGTCATGTAAACTAAAAGGACAGATTAATCCCAAATATATATCACAAATGTCATACAAATGAATATACATACGTTTACACAATTGCAATTATACGAAGGTACATAAATTAATAAATAATAAAACAATTAAAAAACTAATCATAATACGAAACTTTAAATTTATGTTAAAAAGTCATACTGAGGTCGTTACGGAAAAAACAGACGCATTTAAAACTAAACAATTATAACTAAAAATACTTGGATCAATTCTCAGTTTTCGACTTTTTCGCTTCCGGTTCTTCGCTTTCTACGTCCATCGGCAGACTGACGATGTTCAATTCTTTACATCTCTTCTCAAAGTACTTTTGTAATCTAATTCCGGCTCTAATAAAAAACATAATTAAAGCATGAACATACATATGTACATTTTATCTGATAAAAATATTAATAATTAAATAAATTAATACTTTGCGACAACGTCATCGTCTTGGTTATACGAGTAACAATTCTTAAATACTTGGGCGGCATCGATCATAAACTCTTCGTCGTTGGAATATTTATTACTCTCCAAATTATTCTTGATAGTACCGAAATCCATTGGAGTTATAATTATTTCGAAATAATCTGGAACCTAACGAAACAATTATGATACTCGTTAAATATAAAGATCATATTGAACGATAATAAAAATTACTTCTTCTAATGTTACGGGAGCGTTAAACGGCCAACTGTCTTTGTGACGCATCACATCGTGGAGCAGCTCCTCTAAATAACTCGGATGCGTTACCGGTTCTGATCTCCTCGTCCTGCGATGAGTTCCTAAAATAAAAGTTACTGATTTGAATATAATCTTTTCTTCTTATGAACCGAGGGACGATATAAATTTATATTATTATACCTTCAGAATGTCCATTCACTAAGGGAGTCGAGTTTCTCTTTGACAATTTGCTATCGGAGTTCCTAGCAGATTTTCTATTTACGTTACTCTCAATCTTTTCGCTGTTGGAAGAGTCTCTCGTTCTTTGAGATTTTAACGAAGCAATTGGCTCATCGCTGTCTGAATCTGAAATAGGATAGTAATTAAAGCACAAAATTCATAACGAAGCAATATCTTAAATTTATGTAATAAAAAAATTAATGTAACCTTCATAATAAGACATGCATTACAATTTTCTTCTATTTATTTTAAATTTTAAATAAACATAAATGAGTCGATATTATAAAATAAACGTTTTAGCAGTCATCAAGTTTTCCATAATATGCACAAGTAGTTTAATATTTATTTAATCAATATAGATATATACATTTTGGGTATTGAATTAAGGCTAAGATGAAGAGTTAATACGTTTGTCATTCTTATTTTATCTCGAGAAATTCTTCAATCTAAAAAAAGTTTTCTAAAAAAATAAAAGTCAAGTAAATACACAACCAGTAATATTGTTTAATACGAACACATTGCGTTTTTTAATGATTGTATGTAATTGTAAAACTTTTCTTAACACTAGATTTACGAAACCCGTCAATTTGACGTATTTAACTTTTTAAATTGAAAAATCCAAAAAAAAAATAAAAAAAATCTGCATTAACGTATGTTGGTTATTATTGATACAATGATATACAAATATATCCAGTGGCGTAGCTATGGCGGAGGGGGCGGGCCACCCCGGGCGGCACTTGCTTGGGGGCGGCATATTCGCGATGGAATCGTCTAGTGTGGTTCTTAACTCTGAATAAACTAAAATTTACGTATATCTACGAAATAGCAAGAGCTTAACAATAATTAATTTATTATTCTAAGAAATGCTGATTTTATGACCTTGCAAAAAATATATGGAGGGGGGGCAGCAATTTTAAGGATTGCCCCGGGCGGCACATACCCTAGCTACGCCACTGAATATATCACTATCCTTTTTTGTTATCGGACTTTTAATTTTGCGGAAATGTGGTGTAAAAATAGGTATATACCTATTTTTACGGAAACCCGTCAAATTGACAGATTATGAAAGGACCCATTGTTCTTCCTCTGCTTGCCCTAATTTTGAGCAGCGAGGCACGTGCTATATGTATTACATCATTGGTATTACGGAAATTCTAGATTTAGCAGCCATCAATGCATGGATTTTGTATAAAAAGGTCACTGGAGAAAATATATCTAGAAAAAATTTTATTTTTCAATTGGCTGAAGAATTAGCAAATGACCACAAAGATATACCTGCTACTAGTTCAAGTTCACCGTCCGTAAATTCCAATATACGGAAGTCTTGCCAAATAGGATTTTGTTAAAAAAATAGGTCTAATAATATTTGTGATAAGTGTGATAAGTATGTGTGTGGAAAATGTACACTCAAAATGAATATTATATGTAAGAAATTAATAAGAATACATTGTTTTTGTAAAGAATGAATAAAAATACATTGTTTTAATATAAAATTAACCAGTTTCATTACAGCAAACGTAATTTAAAATATACGTCAAAATGACGGGTTTCAGTAAAAAATGCATACATTTAATGTCAGTAAATCTAGTGTTAAAGATGTGAATTATAATGTAAAAATATATGTATATAAAAGGCTATACTTTCTATTTCTTTTATCACTTTTCAAAGTATAATTAAATCTTAATCTAGTTGAGCCTAATTAATCCTAGATATTTATTAGCATACATTCTAACGACGATAACCGAAAAACCATCACAAAACGATCATGCAGAAGAAATAATATAATGAAGTAATTTTATAGAAAGACGCATACAATAGATTATAACGAAACTATTGCAACGGAAGCGAAACGAACCGCTATATCGAACGCTCTGACTCAGCATCTTAACATACTGATGAATGTTGATGATCGCGTCTGCCGCGCATCTCCTCACGATATGGTCCGACACTAACGGCGCATAAATATTTTTGTTATGGAAGGGGTGTAGAAAAGCAAAATGCAACCGCGCGATAGCATATGTATATATTTCAAATGTCAGTGATGTCATCGTGTGATATATGTATAGTTAAACAATACGCACTGTATCCATTTGTAGTAACGACGGACCGACGGGCTCGTTTCGGCCTGCTGCTGACCGGACTTTCGGATTCCGGCGATGAAGCTTTAGATATTCTTTTTTTCCGAGCTTTCACAATTAGCGGCTCGTCGCTGCTCTCAGATTCTGAAAATAAAATTATAAGTGTTTTATCACAATTTAAAAAACAAGAGTAAAACTTCTCTAAACAAAATTTAAACGAGTTCAACCCATCAAAAATACAAAATGTGAGAAATTTGGAAAGTTTTACTGTAGACATAGAATTAATTAGTGTGATAAAAATGCAAGCAACGTTAAAAAAAACTGTGTGCACCAAAATAGCGAAAGCAAAATAGCTCATCATTCATTATTTTTGACGAACCACTGTATTGCTGTGGCGTGCGCTTGAGCATCTTTTTGTAATGGTCTATGTTGTTCATGGCGTCAGCTGCGCATCGCCGGACTCTGGGATCCCATTCTGTTGATCACAGACAGAGTAGCAAACGTGTTATAACCATTTATCGCATTTAGATCATTATTCTAAAATTAAAATTAATCTACGAGGGCGACGGATAACAGTGGCGATGAGTCTATATAAACTGAAAGAGTTTAACAATCAATACCATATAACGACTTATAGTGCGACATCTGAAAACTAACTATGTAGTGTGTGTAAGACTCGAGAAGTATAAAAGAAACATACCCCTATGTTATACTTATTATGTTAGGTTACACATATTTTAACTCGTTTGCAGCAGATGCTAATGTTAGTTGTAATTTTTAGAGTAAATTACGTATTTTAGCTTATTTGTCTAAAAATTATAATTTTTTGAAAGAAATTACGTTTCTTTTCTATTTTATTTTTTAATTATTTGTTATATGCTAATATTTTATAAACCTAGGACCTAGCAATAATTCTAAATAAAAACACAAAAAAAAACAAATGTTTCTATCAAGTTTCTAAAATCAAAAAACACATATTTCTAGCTCACCTATTTAAAATACACAATATGCTAATATAGTAGGGTAAATAATAAAATTACTTGATTTTTAAACCGCTTACATTATAAAAGTAAAAAAAAGTGTCGAACACTGGAATTTTCTAAAAAAAAAAAAAAAAGTTGTAACAAACTTTTAGTGTGCTCCTCTTCTAACAAGAGAAAGAGGATGATTATTTGTTTTTGTTAATTTAAGTTACAGTTATCTCCACAAAGTGTTGTATTGTGCATGTTCATTACACCCATATTTTACCTATAATTGTTTTTTATTAATTTGCGTGTAATATCTTTCGGTATTTTACTCACACATCGCCACTAATAGATAAAATATAATAAGCAAATATTAACCTCTATCTTGCTTCGATATCTTAGAACAGGAGACGCAGACAAATCCGCCTTTACGTTGCTGAGGTCTTGGCAAACAGTCCGAATGCCAGCGTTTTTCGCATTCCGAGCACCGAACTAACGAGCCTCCCTTCGATGACTTACAAGCGAAGCAAATCGCCGTGGTTGAACTGCTAGTACCGCTGAAAAAGATAATTTCATAACAATTACCTTTATACTATCTAAATAGTCTCATGTGACAATCGAGAAAATGCAGAAGAGAGCGATGAAAAGAGTACTCCTTACTAATAAATAAATACCTTTTACTATCGTCAAGATCATCGCCAGAATCTTCCTCTTCTCTGAAGACTTTACGGTTTTTCTTTTGAGGTGTTTTTTCCTTCGGTTTGCATTGATTGCAGAACCAATCACCTTTCGGTATTTTCTACGTAAAATAAATAAACGTTTTATACACATCGTTAAAATATTGAATACACAAATAAACAATTGCTCACGGTTAATTTTGGTTTAAGACAATATATGTGATGACCCTTATTACACGAATCGCACAGCAACATGTTTTCATCGTCTGATTTCTTACGACATATCCTACAGTTTGCGTTCAAGATCGACCTCGACCATATTATGCTATTTTCCAATGTGATTAAATGCAACAAGACCTGAGCAAAACTAGTGGTGTTCATCAAAGCCGATTCCCATTTTTTAAGAACATCATACTCGTAACTCTTGCCCTCTTTGTTACGCTCCTTTTCATCATAGCCCAGAGGCCGCTTGAGATGCTTATGAGCAACGGCCTGTTCCAGCTGCAAGACGGCCGACGCTAGAGACCTGACTGAATTTAGCGTGCCGTTTGTTTCTTCGTTCATTTCTTCTAAATCCGAATTGATATCATCACAACCGTTTAAATAACTCCCCGGATCGCGATAAGCGACGGAAACTAATTCACTATTTTCATCTTTCGGATTGACTTTCTTTTTGAGTCCCCATGATAACGAAGCGCACTGTTGGTCATATCCTCGTTTGAGTATTTGATCACGCCATACCGTACGATCCTATGGATAATATAAGTGAATAAATATAAATAAAATTATTTATTTGTAACGATCCGGATACACTCACGTTGATTTGAAGTTGTCCAAGTCCACCCAAGTACAGCTTTTCTTCAAAATCAAGAACATTGTCTCTCAGAGACATTTCCAAAACTTCCGAGACATTCGTTTTGGGTGGGAACCGCAAATTGGAGTCGACGTACTTTCTGGTTAATCTCGTTTGAACTTCTATTCTCCCTTGCGGCGGATACTGAAACAAATATAATGAATTATAAATTCTTCAGATGTTAATATATGTGCTATTCAAGAGCGTTCGTTTTTACCAGAGAAGGATTCAGCAAAGAAGTTGGACATTTCGAGATATAGTTCGATATGCGCTCCTTCTCCTGCTCCAAGAGTTGTTTTAGTTCACTCTCTCGAATTCCGCGCTTGTTCAGTCCGTCTATAACGTTTTGCAAGTCTTCGGAAGAGGCAATAAACGACCATCGCAATTTCGGATAGGCCGAGGAATGTACAGGACAGTTTTCTTGATCGGCGGTGCACATGAGCAAATCTTGAATAAGCGAGACTTTGGAATCGACCGCAGTATTAGCCATCGGCCATCCATTCAACTTTTTAACGCTTCCGTTCTTTTGGTAATCATTTTCTTTATCGCTGTGACCTAAAATAGATTTTTAGATAAATTTAAGAATGAACTAATACAATAACGTTGTGCTGGTTTTGAAGGCATCGACGATTAGATGAAATCTGGCACAAGTCAGTTTGACATCAAACTATGTAACATGGCGACGCCGAGAATACTAGTTACCAAGAAGACAAACCAAAGAACCAGAGATTGCTTAAATCATTTCCAAAATATATATGTCTAATTAGCCCCATAAATAAATAGTTTTAAGCATCATACCTCCGTTTAATTCATTTTCGAACATCTTTTGCACGTAATTTAAGGTGTCTTCAGGCGGAGCAGTAGCTAACGCAGGGACAGGTATAACCGGCTTATGCAGACAAGCACCAGACAGTTCTTCAGAATGTTCGACAAATACACCTTCCAAAGATTCATATATCCAGTATCTTCTATACGCACGATCCAAGCCTATTAAAAAAAATATATTAGAACCACAAAACAGATATTAACAGATCCTTTGTTTATTTACCTAAATTACTCTGATATGAAAAATAATCAGAGTGCAAATTTTTCAATTTCTTTTCGAATTCATTACGTTTGTTGTCATTATCTTTAGTGAGAATTTCTAATTTGTGGAAAACAGAAGTCTCGAAATCTTTCAACTTTTCGCCGGAAAACTTTTCCTGCTCCATCGTAACCATAGCCTCTCGCCTTATCTTTTGACGGGAAATTAAAAATTCGGCTCCTCGTTTACGTTCCGCAATCTAAAACGATACGACGAATAATATTGATTTAACGTGACTCAAAGATACACTCAATTTAAAAAGCATTTTCACCTGTAACAATTTAATATCTAATTTGATGTTTCTGGATTTCTCTTGTGTTTCTTCAATTAAATCTCGCACCGTCGCATACGTTAAAACTTGATTAATCAAACAGTTTAATATTTTTATCTTATATGCTGGAAATGTAAAATATAATTTAAAACTCGATGACACAAATTTGAAATTAACTATGTAGTAAAAATTAACCATACATAATGGTAATTGCGTTATGTGTTTGCCAGATAGAGCCTTAATTATAAATGGTTCTTTCAACTTGAGGTGTAGGCCTGGATCGTCTTCAGAACAATAACCACCACGTTGTTGATATCGCCATCGCGCACAATTATCGCCAGTTATACATCCAGATGATAATAAATGTAGCCTTAAAATATATAATATGAAACATTATTTTCTTCGTTACTTCTTAATATAATACAAATTATCTACCTCAAAATTTCCGTGAAATTTAGTGCATCCATAGGTAATTGACTAAGAGGAGTAGATAGATGTGTTTGCGGCCACTTTGAAGCGGCGGTGGCAAGCTGAACTCCTCGTCCGATGGTCATCCCTTCACTTTTATAAAAATTTTCGTGGTTATCTATAAAATTGTACATATAAATTAATGACATGATTGCCATTTCATATTATTTATTATAAACATAACATTTTATTTACCGTTGATTCTCACTGAATTTCCCGAATCATTGTGTTCTTCAAGCTCCTCTTCTTGTAACGAAAATATAGCACAGAGTAACATTTGAACAATATCACTAAGCGGACCAGCCACTTCCTTAACCGTTAACGCTCGTCTTAACATTTCTAAATCTATCCCATGTAAAAAATAGTCTTTTGCTTTGATCGGCTTCGAAAACTCTAGGAAAAATTCCAGCATTCCCATGACGTCACCAAAGTATTTATTCGGTATGCCTGGTATATCCACCGGAATCAGTTTAGGTAAAGGCTGCAAATTTAATTAAAGATTTACATAGAAAATATATACACATGGTGTTAATAATGATAATTAAAACATACTTTATGATCTTCTAATTCTAAATCATCCTTTTGTTTACTCCATTCTTTGACGTAAGCCGCCAACATTAAAGTCTTTTCCTTCTTTTTTAACTTTTCTTCCTTCTTCTTTTCTTTCATTGCATTTCCGACTCTCAACATTTCATCTTTTAGCGGTTTATCACTTATATTATTCGATTTCCACACATGATTCGTTTTACCGTTATAAGTCTCCATTGTTTTTGATTGAGTAGTACCTAAAAATAAAAATAATTAAAAATCGATCGAAGATACATTAACATAAATATAAAATAAGCAATCTACCTTCAAATTTGTCGCTCTTTGTTATATATTTCGACATTGTTTCTTGTCTTGATTTTTTATCTGGAGCCATTTTCTTGAACTGAGGCGGGTTCGATTTATTTTTTCCCATCATACCGTTGACGACGAATTTATCGAATTTTTTCGATGACGGAAAATCGGGTGGATTACCGGTGAATATCTGCTCGAATCTCACTTTAGCAATGTTATACTTTTGCAAAATGGTCGGTTTTACTTGTATAACCCCGCCGGGACCTTGTTCGACAAACTGTTTAAGATACAGTTTATTCTTCTCTCTCGTGAAGACTCCCCGTGGCCTCCGAATTCTATCGTGGGACACCATAGCGATCTCGCCTTGAATAGCACCGTCTTCCAGGTCATCAAACTGTTCGATTTCGTACGTGCAATACGAAGCGGGTGTTGTAAACGTAATACTGAAAATTTATCAATACTGATTATATACATACTTACATATATTGGCGTGTTATTTTATTATACCTTAATTCACTACTGAAGGCGTTGTTGTGTTTGGGCGCCATCACCGACAATATGTGTGATTCTGCCCACACGTCGCTGTTCAAGCACGCTTCGACCGTTTCGCCGACGAAATATCTATCTCTGACAAAGTTAAAGACGTCGTCGGTCATTTCGGCAAAGTTGCATCTCTTCGTCCTTGAAGCCAGATACAACATCGGCACGCGCAGTTCCATGGGAAAGTCACGCAAGGACTTTCGAGCCTTTTTCTCGCTGTCCAGCGCTTCGGCATATGTCAGATTGGGTTTTCCCGTCATTTCGCATGACCAAACCATTGAATTGACCAATATGATACGTTCGCAGTATTCACTGGAAATAAGAATAATAAAATAATTCAACTAGTGTATCTTGAATTATTTAAATTTTTTTAATTAAAAAAAATAAAGATTTACAACAAATAATATAAAAGAAGACCCAGTTTTATGTTCAACGTAATGTATGAAGTTAGTCGCACAAGAAATCACTTCTTTTAACCACTTCATGCCTTTGAACGAGCAGTGTTCGCGCGCGGCGCACGTATCGTATCGCATCAACCCGAGCGCTGCTCGCCTGTTTCGACTTGTTTGCATTAAATACGATAAACGAACGAGATGCGTGAGCCAGTCGTCGCTTGATACTCGTAAAGATTTACGCATATGCAGTTGTTAGTTGCCATAGGATTTTTGTAGAAATTTACGCTTATCGTTTCATCTATTTTATCGTATTGAAAAATATTATAAAATATTTTGTAAGCATTATACTTTAATAATTCGTAAAAAATTACAATTTTCACGAAATTTTTATATATTGAATTTTATTTAGTATTTTGTATACGATAAACAAACAAAACGCGTTTGCAAGTTGCTAATTGACGCTAGGTACAGATTTGCACATGTTTTCTCTGCTTTACATTATTGTAAATCATTAAAAAATGTGAGCATTATACATATTTCAAAATCTCGTAAAAAATTGCAATTGATCATTAATTCCAATAACTGAGAATAAAACTAGACATACAAAAAAATGTGTGGTATACTGTTCTAAGCGAGATAACAGTAAAATGTATTCGAATGGAGAATTGTTATTGGTGTCCAACTTGTGAAGTTGGTCTCTGTTTGGAGCCGTGTTTCGAAATATACCATACTACCTAATAAATCAACTTATTAATACTTTTTGTGTAATTTCTTACTATTTATTTTTATTATTATAGTCAATTCTAATTTTTAGTATTATAGTTTGCTTTTTTTATATTACCTAAAATTATGAAACATTAAAAAAAAATTTTTTTATTGTTTTTTGTATTAGGTTAGGTTTTTTTACATTTTTCGTTGCTTCTGTGTTTTATTTTAAACTATTTTTAAATTACGTAAGCTATTATTATGTATACTATTAAATCAAGTGAACTATTAGGTAAATTAATACAAAATATAAAAACCCGATGTTTTTAATTACATGTAAAAAAAAAGCATAGCATGAAGTGGTTAAATAAACTTTGTCATTATTTTTATTGTTATTAAGTATACACTGGCAAACAGGAGTGTTGGTTCGTTACAAGGTTATGATTCATCAACGCAACGACGTGGAGAGTAAAACTGATGTTTTTTAGCGTTGCGCTGTTATAATTTACAAGTACTAAACCCTGTTGACATTAGGCAATAAAATAACATTGAAAATTGTTTTTCATTATGTCTAATAAGTACAAATAGCCAAACGTTAAAAGCATAAAAAAGCTCAGATTCGTCGATAGTTTGACCAGAGAAGTCAGAGAAAAAGCAAGCGAAATAAAATGGAAGCCATAAAAATTGTTTTCGATAAATTTGTAAATTCACAGAACTGTACTCTCGGCACACATAACAATTGACGAAAGGTTTGATTATTTATTTATTTTAACATCTTCTGTATGTATGTATATGCTTTTCACTTTATCATTTAAGAAATTTTTGAATAGACTAGGTTTTTAATATTTTTTATATTAACCAATTTTAGTTTAAAATTATCTTAAAGTCGGTTTCATTGGGCCAAATGACTTTCGCCCAATCTTCAGATGTCTAACCTCGGTGTTTTCGGGTCCACTTTAACCTTTGAGTTTTTAAATAGATTTGATAAAGAATTCATCAATATCTTGACTTGAAATGCTTGGGATTGCTGAGCGACGTATGGGTTAAATTAAACGATACATTAAAATAAATATATATATATATAAATTATATATATATAAATTATATATATATAAATTATATATATATAAATTATATATATATAAATTATATATATATAAATTTTAATATCAAATTTATAATTTATACTCTCAAGAGAAAAAGCTCGTTTCATTGGTTTTATTTTGTCAAGTTGACTAAATTTAATTTTTTTCATCTGCAATCTAGCACTAGATTTTTATATTTGAACAATACACTACTTTTATTTTCGGAAACTTCTTATTTTAGAGAATCTGGTCACCATTATTAGACATACCCGTAAATCTAGTGTTAAACTGAATTAGCCCTTAAATCAAATTTGATTATTTGTCGATCTTTTACAACTCCGACTCCACAGCCCTGGTAATTTCATAACATTATAGTTTTTTATTCAAAGCAAAGAACCGAAAATTAATGAACAGCAGTAATAAATGAAATTTATTACCCGAAAAAATTTGGCGTCGATAAAATAAGTAGTTATTAACTTTTTGTTATTGATTAATACAAAATAAATTGAATGATGTAAAACAAAAAATAATATTAAAAATGCTACTGAAGTATCGCAACGAAAAAACGATCTGATCGCAAAGGGTTAATTTGTACTTACGGAATACAAAAATAAACTTTTTTTTTAATTTTTCATATTTACATAAAATATTACATCGAGTCCTGAGCAAGATAGAGCATTTCTAATTTATCATAGCAAAAAGTCAAGCACTTTAAAGAATATTTCCAAATCATTTGTACATATAACTAGGTATATGAAAAACTGACAGAAGAGTATGGATGACTAGAGAATATTTTGAGGAGTGGTTTCGTCATTGTTTCATGCAAAAGGTACAAAAGTATTGCCTAATATTTTATTGTTAGTTCCTAATGCCAACTAATGGTCAACTGCCGTGTGACTATAATGAAAACATAAAAATAACGTTCCTTTCTCTGAATACAACATCTATTATTGAACTATCGACGTAGAGAATGGCAAATTGTTAATGCAATTCTAGAAAGCTGCTAAGTGCAGTGTAAAGTTTGTATTTTTCATGTTTAAGATACAATTTCGAGGTTATTATTTTAATTAAAAATGGATCGTTTTAGGCTGTAGAAAATGAAAAATTAGTTCATACGACGAAAATGTCAAGTTGAATTAATTGATGAATAAGTTCACAGCAACTCCAATATTAGGCGGAAATGCGACGCTGTCGTTTGGGAATCGGGTCGTCGAAGCGTAAAGCCGATTCGTCGTCGTTCGAAAAGACATGCGACGAAGCAGTGGAGCGGCATAGCGGTAAGGCGGTAAGGCGGTAAGACGGTAAGACGGTAAAGCGGTAAAGCGGCAGAGCACTCACTCGTAGTCCTTGAAAATCTCGTCCGTGATCTCGCAGTGAAAGACTTCCTCCGCGTCGTCGAGGGTGTCGCAGCTCGACGACTTCTCGAACGGTTTCTTCCTGAGTAGCGGCATGTCTGCGGCGATAAGGGGCGGTGGAGGCCTCGTCGGACGCCTTCGACGGCCGGGGGCGCCGCCGCGCCACTTTGACAAGCTAAAAACGGCGCGCTAACACACGCCGACCGTAACGACGCGATAGACGGCCATGAACCGTTATGGCCGTTTAGCTTTCGCGCTTGTTTATGGTATTTCCATGGATACTCCGTTTTCCCCCGGAATCGATTCGATAATAACTCCTAGTATTCAAGTTGGAAATTCGTATATCCAACTCCGAAACTCTTCAAAAATGCTTATTGTCCATTTGATAATATATTAGAAATAATATACGTTTGCCCGTTGTAGCGTAACACTTGTACACATAAATTCACGTCCATTTATGAATGAAATTAAAAAAAAAACGACTAACACAATTTATCCAATATGGTTCTCGAAAGAGGTAATTGCAGTTTTCAGAAGGAAACGTGTCATACATAAACTCTGGAAACGAACGCGAAACTCTCCCATCTACGAACAATTTCGTACTCTGAGATCGCGCGCGTCGGAACTATATTATGGATTGTGAAAAATCGTTGATTTTGGATCCGAGAAAATTATGGAAATTCGTCGAGTCAAAACAGGACAGCCACTCTTTGCTCTCATCGATGAGTTGTTTCATCGATCTTCAATTTTATTAAAGGTTCTGAAGAAATTGCCGATAAATAAATATTGACGCTGGCGTCACATTCGGATTTTATTTTTAATTAATAATTAGTCATATTTGTTATCAATCAAAACGTTTAGTTTGGTCGATATGGAATACGTATTTAGCAAACTGAAGTCCATTTTTTATTCAGGACCAGATTTTATCCCAGACAATATTTTGAAGGGATGCAAGTCTGGTATTATTAACCCTCTTCGGCTTATATTTATTTAATTTTTTAATCCTCCCGTTTTTCAGAGTTCTGGAAATGCTCTAAGGTTGCGTTGCTTTCAGCACCTACAAAATTATTTAAAATTATATCACTTAAATACATTAAGAAGCTGTACTGGCAGGGCCGGATTGAGTCAATTGGACTATTTATTGGCAAGTTTTGGTGCCCTTAAAGTAAATTTATTATTTTGTTGTAGAAATGTATAATTATCAATATACTCGAAAAGGTTAAAAATAAAAATGATATTAAATAGTTTTTTTGCCAACTTCCTGGAGTTTTCCATGCTATTTGAAAAATCCTAATTTTTTTTGCATATCTGCTGTTAACCCGCTATTATCAGAATCGGTAACTATGACAAGACCAAACTTAAATTTAATTTACGAATTATTTATAAAATGCCGCAATATTTAATTATTCGCAGCATTTAAATAAAAAAACTAAACTGTAAATTTTATTTTATAATATTTAACAATAGTATTACGACGTTTAAAAGTTGTCTACGGTACGAGTTGTCCGTCTGTCAAACGCATGAGGCCGGTTACGAATTTGACTTCTGGTATGTCAACTTAGTAGCGTCGAAATGCCTAAAGAGCAATACAGAGAGACGGATGTGGCGAGAAAAATGTAAGTCATCAATTATTGGACCGTATAAATCAATTATTAGTTTAAAATTCGTTTAATTTTGAGGTTATTTTTTAAGTTATAATGTTTATATTCAACTTTCATTTTGATACTGGAGTATTCTATTTGTATTATGTTATGTTTTGTTGATTTTCAGCTCTCATGTCACATTCGGAGTGGACAGTGCCGCCGATATTCAACGGCAGGCTCATCTTCATGTCGTAACGAAGAATTTATATGCACAGGATGGACAGAGAGTTCCAGCGACGAACGGCGTTCTGGATCGTAGAATGGTGATTTTTTTTATTATTTTATAGTCGGCTGATGTTTTGATAATATTATTTACGATTAGACATGAACTTTTTTTCAGGGAACGAACCAAAAAGACGCCAATTGTCAAACATGTGGACACGGTTTGAGCGAATGCGTCGGACATTACGGATATTTAGAGTTAGCTCTGCCCGTTTTCCACGTGGGATATTTCAGAGCCATTATAAATATTTTACAAACAATATGTAAAGTATGCGAATCGATAAATGTTCATTTATATGATGTTGACGTTGATGTCGAACTTAATCGATTGTATTTCAACTTTGCAGGAATGCGGTCACGTTCTCCTACCGGAAGTCGAGAAGAAATCTTTCCAAAAGCGTCTGTTGAATCCGAACATGAGTTATTTGACTAAGAAATCTGTCAAAGCTCAATTGTTGAAGAGAGCCAAAAAATTCTCGGTGTGTCCCGGTTGTTGTTCGATAAACGGAATGGTCAAAAAAAGTTCGGCCGGTATCCTCAAAATAATTCACGATAAATACAGAAGCAAGAAAAAGACGGATCCGATTGTCGAAAAAGTATTGGCGAGATTTAACCAAGTCAAAGAGTCCAATAGAGAGTTAGGCACGATGATCAACAGCGCCTTATTGTTCGATATGAATCCTCTGACCGTGCTTAAATTATTCAGACGCATTCCCGAAGAAGACGTTCCATTGCTGGGAATGAACAGTGTGCGTTCCAGACCCGAAGATTTAATATTGACTCGAATACCTGTTCCTCCCGTTTGCATTCGGCCGAGTATTATATCCGATTTGAAAGCTGGAACGTACGTACATAATAATGTAATAGATTATATTTCTTGTTCATTTTTATACGGTTCTTAATTTTTAAAGGAATGAAGACGATCTTACTATGAAGCAATCGGAAATTATTTTAATTAACGACGTTATACAAAAGCATATGTCTAGCGGTGGTAAAATAGAGTTAATTCAAGAAGATTGGGATTATCTCCAGCTGCATTGTGCTTTATATATCAATAGTGAAATGTCTGGAATCCCCATGGCTATGCAAGTATGTCTTTGTTTCAATTATTCGACGCTATACTTCATATAAATTAGCTATATTAGACGAATAAATAAATAAATAAATATTTTAATTATATAGCCTAAAAAACCAGGCCGTGGATTGGTACAGAGGTTAAAAGGAAAACAAGGAAGATTTCGCGGCAATCTATCCGGAAAACGTGTCGATTTCTCAAGCAGAACTGTTATATCGCCTGACCCCAATCTTCAAATACAACAAGTACGTTCTATGATCGATTCGATAATCGTTGAATAGTATTAATTTATTCTATTGTATATATTATAGGTTGGTGTACCGGTCCATGTCGCTAAAATTTTAACATATCCGGAAAGAGTGTTTCCTGCTAATCTGCAATGGTTAAGAACGTTGGTTTGTAACGGTCCTGATAAACATCCTGGAGCTAATTACGTTCAGCAGAAAGGAGCGACGTTTAAAAAGTTTTTAAAATATGGCAACCGTGAAAAAGTCGCTCAGGAGTTGAAGGTATACAAAATATATATTTATTTGTGTCTATAAAACTAATTTTCATTATTTGATAAGAATACTTATTTTAGTGTGGAGATATAGTTGAACGACATCTTGTCGACAACGATATAGTTCTTTTCAACAGACAGCCGTCGCTTCATAAGTTGTCTATTATGTGTCACAGAGCAAAAGTTCAACAGCAAAGGACTTTCAGGTGAACAAAATGAATTCGACATTAGAATATGTATTGTATTTTTACCACCTTACTTACCTGCTCTAAAAAAATAAATAAAACAGTATAAATTTTAGAAATAAATAAATTTAAAAAATAAAAGTTAGGCAAACATTATAACGAATAAAACATTCAACTATAAAAATAGTAATGGGTCGATAAAATAATAATCTCAACATTTATGCCTTGAGTACCCATCATTGCCCTGTGTGCTTACACATACGAGTACTGCCCCTCAAGGCGACTGACCAATCACAGGACAGAAATTTTACAGCATGTGATGATAACACTTTGAACAATGTTTTTGTGTGCTGACTTGAAAAATATACTAGATATTATGGCCCCTTGAAGCGGACTGGGACAAACAACATATTCATATAATTTTATTTGTGATTAAAAAAATTTTAATTGACCACTATTTAATTTGTTTACAAGTTATAAGTAAAGTTGTTATCTTCATATATACATGTGTCAGTATGAGCTGTGGAAGTGTCGCTTACATTATTTTAGTTATAGCTTTAAAAAAATTGTGCTTATTTACATAGAAAATAATTATCGAAATTTCCACTATACTGCCCTACTAAGCCTAAATTCAGTACTACCACAGAAGTAATTTTTGAGTAATTTGACCAAACGCTCTTCGAATGGTATCAGTTACTTAAATTAATAATGAAACTGAAATTATTTGCTCAGTTTTTAGATTACTTATACGAAAACTTTTTCCAATAACTTATTTTATGTTTTTTTTTAATATAAGTATGCTAAAATCAATAAAAAAAGGATTTACTGCGTTTTAGCTTTTTGGCAGATGCTTTCAAGCAGATATAATTAAGTAAATATGTAGTAACATTATCAAACATAAAGATTTCAGTATTTTTACCTTAAAAGATATTGTTTTTTCTTTTATTAAAAATTAATAAAAGAAAACCAACCATATCAATAAAAAGTAATTAGCTGTGTTAAACGGTTACTTCTATATACGTATGTATATGTAAGTTGAGTTGTCTATCTTTGTTGAAAAAATGTTTATGTATGTTATTTTATGATTTATCGAATTGCAGGTTTAACGAATGCGTTTGCACTCCTTACAATGCTGATTTTGACGGTGACGAGATGAATCTTCATTTGCCTCAAACTGAAGAAGCTAGAGCAGAGGCTCTCATACTAATGGGGGTAAATATTGGTTTTCAAATCGAAAGACAATTGTATTTTACTCGATGACAATCATCCACTTACATTTATATTTTATGTTATAGAATAAATCTAACTTAGTCACACCCCGAAACGGTGAACTGTTGATTGCAGCAACTCAAGATTTTATCACCGGCGGATATCTATTGACGCAACGAGATTGCTTTTTGACTAAAGAACAAGTGTATCAATTGGCCGCTTGTCTATTAGCCGGGGAAGATGCGACCATGAGAATAGATCTGCCGAAACCAGCTATGTTAAAGCCTCGAGTGATGTGGACTGGCAAACAAGTTTTTAGGTATTTTTATTTTATTTATAACATATACAACGATTTAAAAATACTTATATCGTTATTTGTTCAGTTTAATATTGAAGCCGAATCGTAAATGCGAAGTAAAAGCAAATTTGCAAACAAAGGGAAAAAATTACACGTCAAACTTGGACATGTGCGTTCAAGATTCTTGTAAGTTAAATTAAATTGCAATTAAAATATTTCAAATTTAATTTATGTTTGTTTAATCGTTTTAGATGTGATTGTAAAAAATTCGCAACTATTATGCGGATCTATGGATAAAAGCACTTTAGGATCTGGAACGAAGACGTGTATTTTTTACGTTCTGTTGAGAGATTGGGGCGAAGACCATGCTGTAAAAGGAATGTGGAGGTTAGCTAGAATGGCGTCGTACTATATGATGAACAGAGGTTTCAGTTTTGGAATCATTGACGTGACTCCCGGAAAGCAATTGATTGACGCTAAAAATAAACTACTCCAAGCTGGGTACGATTCAGTGATACAAACATGATTTCTATATTTTAAAATCGTTCTATATAAATCCTTTTTGTTACAGTTATTCAAAATGTGACGATTACATTGCCAATTTAGAGAATGGTACATTACAGTGTCAACCAGGTTGTACTGTAGAACAGACTTTAGAAGCTATGATGCTCCGTGAATTATCAAGTATTCGTGAGCTGGCTGCGAAAGCTTGCTTTAAAGAACTGCATCCGACTAACGCTCCTTTAGTCATGGCTCAAAGTGGTTCTAAAGGCTCCAATATCAACATTTCTCAAATGATTGCATGTGTCGGTCAGCAGGCTTTGAATGGCAAAAGAGTGCCAAATGGATTTGAAGATAGATCATTACCGCATTTTGAGAGATTTTGTAAGTTGTTAAATTATCATTGCTACTTGATTGTTTTGAAGTTGATTAATTTATATTGGGTGTAATTTAACAGGGGTTTATTTTGAGAGATATGTGCATTAAAATAAATACTTTGTATTGTTAGTGCATTTATGTAAGGTAAATCTTTAAACTTTTTCTTCGAAAAAGGATTCGTTGCAGAGAGACAGAGAGTTATTCATAAAGTGTCCATTGTCCTTACCAATTCTCGCGATCTCGCACTTAATCTGTCAAACAGTACTAGACAAACAATTCATTTTATGGAACGATTATTTTATATATTGCTCATTAAAATTGTTCTCATTTATATATACTTTCAGCGAAGATTCCGGCTGCCCGAGGTTTTGTAGAGAATAGCTTTTATTCCGGTTTGACGCCAACGGAGTTTTTCTTTCACACAATGGGTGGACGAGAGGGCTTGGTTGACACTGCTGTTAAAACTGCCGAGACTGGATATCTTCAGAGACGCCTCGTTAAGGTAAATACATATTTTTTAAATTATTATGATTAGAGGGATCTTAATTGTTTGTATTTCAAATAAAATCTTTCAATTCATTGATGATTTAAAATATACATTATTCTAGTCTTTGGAAGATCTAGTTCTACATTATGATATGACAGTTCGCAATGCTGTCGGAGAAGTTGTCGAATTCAAGTATGGTGCTGATGGACTCGATCCGTCTTACATGGAGGGGAAAGATAGACCGGTCGATTTACAAAGAGTTTTATACGATGTAAGATCAAAATGTCCATCCAGGTAAGATTACTCGATAGCAACAATACAGAACCATTGTCACGTTAATCATTCATATAACCTTTTAGAGAAGAAGAAGCTTTGAGTGGAGACGCAATCGTCGTGGCGGCTAAAGAGACGCTGGATATGGAAGATTTTAAAGTGTGCCATAACGAATTCAAATTAGAACTTTTGTAAGTAGAACAATAAAAGTTTATATATCGTAATTTATTACGATACTTAAATTCTTATAAAATGAAATGTATTGAAGATATTTATTCTTACGAATTTTACAGAAACTTTTTAAAAGCAATCGGTGCTAGAGTTGCTCTATTGCAATCTAAATATCGAGCATGCGGTGCCATTGCTTTAGAACTGGAACGACTTACTGTATCTCAAGTTGTAGTGTTTTTAACTACTTGTAGAAGTAAATATATGAGAAGTATCATTGAACCGGGAACGGCAGTCGGAGCTTTGGCGGCACAAGTATTTAAATCTCAGTCTTAGATTAAGTTAATCGTAATATGTACTAATAAATATATATTTTGCTAGAGTATCGGTGAGCCTGGAACTCAGATGACGTTAAAGACGTTTCACTTTGCTGGCGTCGCTTCAATGAACATCACGCAGGGCGTGCCACGTATCAAAGAAATTATAAACGCCAGTAAAAATATTTCTACCCCGATTATAACGGCAGAACTGGTCGAGCCTTATAATCAAGAATTCGCTCGAAGAGTGAAAGGGCGAATTGAAAAGACTACTTTGGGAGAAGTAACGTCTTATATAGAAGAAGTATATTTACCAGATAGGTGCTATTTATTAGTTCGGTTGGATGCTAATAGAATCAGATTGCTGAGCTTAGAAGTTAACTCGGAAACTATTAGATATTCGTAAGGTTTTTTAATTATTCTAATATTACTTAAATATGACTTTTAGTATAAATTTCGATTTTTTAGATTATGTACGTCAAAAATAAAATTAAAACCTAACAATGTGCATATCATCAATGAATATCTACTGCAAATTTCACCAGATACGTCTAAAAGTTCGAGCTGTTTGAATTTTGCGTTGCAGAAGTTGACGCAACAATTACCTAATGTTGTTATCAAAGGTTTAAGTCAAGTTTCTCGTGCTGTGATAACGTGTGATGATACAAAGTCTCCGCCAAGGTATGCTTTGCTATTATATCTAAAATGTATAGTTTGCTTCATATAAAGTGGCTGATTTAATTATGATTTATTTGCTGCAATGTTCTTATCTTAACGTTCATTGTCAAGGCTGATGAACGAAATTTCGTGAATCAATACTAAACAGATCTCTGTTTAACAATACCTTCTCTAGAACCTTAATTGAACTCGTACAAAAGTATTCGTAAATCATTTATTGGGAAAAAAGTAGTGTAAGAAACTACATTGATTTTTTTTCGGATGTTGCGATATGAGTCCCTGTGCAATTTTGATCGAAATCTACTTAAAAATAACAATGATTTGGTGACATCCCTGAGGTTTCAGTTTCTCTTCATATTATAGTTACACAATAATACAATTGCTAGGGAGGGCTACCACGGGGATCGCATACATAGATCTTAACTTGCCTGTCAAAAACTCCCTTTTTGTATTTCTTTTTTAATTTGAGTATCAGTCTTAATATAACATTAAATGGACACTTCCCCAAAACTTACCAAACATTCATCTAGTTATTATTTATAGCTTCTAATTTATCCCCAGAAGGTTTAATCCTTTTCTGTATTGTTTATCTGTTATCAAACTGAATATTACTGAATACTCCGAGACATAGCTGCAGTAAAAAATAACTAGCAAGATAGCCGTTGTTTTCTTGTAATCGCATGTTCAAATACTGTATAATTCTTCAACGAAAATTGGTTTCATTCATTCGTCATTATTTTTTTATTCTAAAATTTGAAGGGTTGGTTATATATAGCAATAAACAATAAAATAACATACTAAATAATTATTACCAGAAATAATGTTTAAAAATCAAGTTGAAAATCTAATTAAAACGCAAACGTCACTCCCGTGAAAAACTAATGACCTAACTGGCAACGTTCATATTTTTATTCAATGTATTTATAGATATTTAGATATTACGATGACGCGTACTCAATGTACGTCACAGAAAAGCAGGTGTTAAATCCGTAATTCCTTCAATACACATCTGTTATAATAATAATTTGGTAACAAATTGCAAATGATGTATAATACCAACCTGTATTTTTGTTTTAGCTATAAACTCTGTGTAGAGGGTGATGGATTAAAAGATGTAATGGCTACTTATGGCGTAAGCGGAAATCAAACCGTTTCAAACAACATCTGGGAGGTTATTATTAAAATTCAGGATTTTTATAATTGAGCCTAACTAATAATATATTAACATTTCAGATTTATCAAACGTTGGGTATAGAAGCAGCGAAAACAACAATCATGGCAGAAATCAAGAATGTCATGGAAGGTCACGGAATGTCTGTGGATTACCGACATATTATGTTATTAGCAGGTCAAATGACAGCTCGTGGAGAAGTTTTGGGCATCACCAGATACGGCTTAGCGAGGATGAAGGAATCTGTGTTGAATTTGGCATCGGTATTATTATTATTTAAATATGTATATCATTGTCATTATAATTCTGATTGTTGTATATTTGTTTCAGTTTGAAAAAACAGCAGATCATCTCTTCGACGCTGCTTATTATGGCCAGTCTGATTCGATCGAGGGAGTTTCAGAATCAATTATCTTAGGTATACCGGCTTCAATCGGAACTGGCATTTTCAAATTGCTTCACAATCATAATCTCACGCAACAAACTGAACCGAGGAAATTGTTGTTCGATCAGCCTTGTTACCATCAATCGATTTGGGATTAAATAAATAAATAAAGAATATATTTATCTAATTATGTTATATTTTTGTACTATAGTAACATTATTTATGCCTAATATTTAGAAATCTATTGCGATTTATTAAATGCATACAGAAAACTAGACGTGATCTAATTAATAAATTTTATTATTAAAAATAATCATTCTGTTATTTTTGTCCAACGTGTGCTGACTTCCCACAGCCATTTCGCTAGTTCAACATTTTTACTATCTTCCGACATGACATCGTCTTTCATATTACTGAAAATAATAAATATGAAGCATTAGTATATTTAATAATGAAATAATATTTTACTAATATAAAATTTACTTGAAATATTTTCCGGTGACTTTCTCGAGGCGCGGTTCTAGTACCGTGTATAAAATGGTTTGCACTCCTCTTTCTGGTGCTTTTACAAAAGGCCAGAATAAGGGATCAATGACGAATCTTGCAATACTTTTGGATACACTCATATGACGTCTCAAATTTGTGCTTGTAGTGCCAGGATTTACAGCGTTTACTGTAACGCCAGTTTCTACAATAAAAAAATGGATGTTTAAGTTTTTAAATAATTAAAAATAAAAATTTAAAGTATTAGTTATATCGGGTAACTAACCGATTAGTTGTGAAGATAGTTCGTTCATGAATAGTAAATTGGCTAATTTGCTTTGGTTATATGCAGCTGTAGGATTATAGTCATGTTCCATGTTCAGATCATCTAATTTTATTTTTCCATGTTGATGAGCGTCACCAGTCACTATCACAACGCGACTAGGAGTCGATTTCTGAAAAAATGGAGTGATAAATAAGTAATATGTTTTGTATGTGGATTACTTAATATTACGCGCTTCTCGAAATCATAAGAATTTAACATTAGGTTATGTCCATTTAACGAGTGTCATTAAAAATAGGTATATTGTATTAATATATTTGTATTGTTCAAATATAAAAAGTAAAAAAACTGGTGCCATAAATCTAGTGTTAAGTTAAGATATATCAGTAATAATTTGTTGGATTTTCCAGAATTTCATGTTTATTGTTTTTGAGTAGTTACCAAGCCAATTAATTGTCAGGTTTTGTGGTAGATATTTATAATTTTTATGATAGCAAATGTAATTTTTATAATTAGGTTATCGACAAGACAAACTTTAAGGTCTATCGGCTACAACCAATTGTCAGTACAATGCCGTTGGGTTAATGTGATAGGCGTAAAACTGCTATGGATATTACTAGTGAGATCGTTATTGACCAAAGAAATGCGTTTAAAACGCATGAAATGGGTCAATCGACACAAACGCTGAACTGCTTTGGATAGAAGAAGAGTAAAATAAATCTAAAAGGGTCAGATGGGATGCAGTATGTTTATCACCAAGGTGGCGAAAGATGCAAACATATATCCAGGCAATTGCGAAATTCAGAGAACCAAATGTTCTGGAGGTACTTCTTATATTCCGGAATGGAAGGTATCCACTTCATTAACGGAACAGTAAAGGGGGTGAATTATAAAATTGTCGTGGATTTTGTTTTCATCCCTTTGATGGAAAACATTGGATTGCAACTTAACGGATGTTTCTTCACTCCATCATCGGACGAAAAGTCAGTAATGTGTTTTTTTTTATCAATTCAGTCAAGATAGGATTAAAAAAAATTAAATAAAAGTAATACTTAATCAATATTAATATATTAAAATATTTCATAATATATTAAAAGGAAAAATGTAAAAATAATAGTCCATAAATAAACTGAAAGAATATCTTTGGGCCATAATTGAGAAAATAATTCGACCATACAACTCAATGAGCAAATAAAAACTGATAGAAGTTATCGAAATAATGATGAATTGGACTACAAACTCGCACGGCCGTTATTGTGTGTGTGTGTGAGGGGGATGGGGGGGGGGAAGAGCAGGTAGGGGCATTCAAATTTATATATTTTTATGGCATTTTTAACTTGAGACATACCTTTAAAACATCCAGCAAGAGGTTCGTCAATAAAAAGTGACCCATGTGATTGACGCCCAGGTGCATTTCAATACCTTCTTTGGTGAAACTCTTCGGACACTCCATCACGCCAGCATTGTTGATAAGACCGTCCAATCTGTCTTGTTCGGTTTTGAACTTATTCACAAAGTTCTTTATGGATTCGAAAGACGACAAATCGCACTGTCTACAATACACGTATCTGTTTCGCGTGTGGAGGACAATATCTTTGCGAGCCTCTTCACATTTTCTCAGGTCCCTGCACGCCATGTAAACCTACGTAAAAAAATCATTATCGCTAAATATATATATAAAATATTAAAGATAATTTAAATTTATATTACAGTGGCCTTTTTCAGCGCCAGGTGATGTGTCAATAATTCTCCCAATCCCGAGTTGGCGCCGGTGATGACGTACACTTTACCAGTTGCGTCAAACGGTTCGTAATAAATTTCCCCAGACATTACATGTCTGAAATTCATAGTTGATATTAGCATATTCCAAATAAATTACACTAACAATATTATACTTACTTTAAAAAACAGACACCGGCAAATGCTGTTCCTATGGCACTAAAATAGAAAATGGGCGACATTCTTTTGCAATTTTATTTTTCGCTTTCCGTTAAGCAACTACCTGTAATTATTAATGAACATATAAGTTATAACAATTGCTTATTTAAAATATATTAAATTATTTAAACATACAGTAGTATTGGTTTGAAATTTTTTCAATCTTCAGATAACTTTTATTTTTATGAAACTAGTTATTCTAAGTTCACTTGGTTATTATATTGTAGAAGAATAATAAATATCTTTTAGATTTTTAAAGATAATATTTTAATATAATAATTTTATATATATTTATATTCAATGAGTGTTATTGTGTGATTCTATTGATAAATTGAAAGTGTTTCTTTGTAAACTTTATTTTATTCATAAACGACATCGGTAAGGTGCTTACAAAATGTGTTACATGTGTTTCGTTTTATAGTGTGACATATTTTTTAGTGTGTGTGTTTAGGTTTCTCTTGTCATTAATATAAAAGATACATTAAATTTCAATAAAATCATGTAATATAATAAAAAATGCATACAATTAATAATAAAACAGGCAAAAATAAATTCCATATTACAAATCTATTCAGAAACAATAAATATATAATAGGACAAAAAAATATTTTATAGCATCACAAAATGACTAGTTTCATTTTACACAATCGACAGTACATAAACTTTTGTTTAGACAAAAGTTAGAAAGACTAAAGAAAATGATAATTATTTTATACATATAATGATTCGACGAATGGATGTTCGTCTAACAAACGTGGTCCTAATGTGTAAAAGATTCACACCGAGTAAATATTAGCAACTGGTCCCTTACGAAATGTTTCTTCGAGTGTTCCAGATATCTTCCGAACAGGTGTGACAATTCTCAAAAAGAAACACAACAAAAACAAAAGTCGTACATTAAACAATACATAGTAGAGAAAAGATCAATTCGCTCACAAATCAATTTGATTTCTATAATTATAATATACTTTATAAATATTAACATCTTAATCCACATACTGATTTATTTAATGGCAGGATATGATTAGTGCATACGTGAAATTTGGTGAGGTGATTTTATTTTATTTTATATAAAATAATACAGTACGTAGTTTTATATACAGTCATCCCGTTACATAGAATTAAATCTCATAAGTTTTTAATCAGACCTTGTAAGTGTAGTTTTGTTTTAATTAAACAATAAAATTGCACGGTTTAGGATGACCTAACATAAAACATTAAAATAGGCATATTTTAACAGGTAAATCATACAGTTTCATTAGATACATATTTATATAGATCTTAATTCATAAAAGGCAATTTTATACTACAAGTATGTTTTTTAATTAAAAAAATTACCAATACTTCTAGCTAAGTTTAGCTAAATAAAGGTGCAAAACACTATGGCTAAATCGGAAGAAAGCAATTCATACTTATATATCAAAAGCTAAAGCTTTATTATTAACTTTATATTAAAAAATAATAGGATTGGTTAAATAGTAACATAATTCATAAAAATACATAAATATATCACAAATGCATGACTGGCGTATTAAAAAATATTAATAATATAAAATTAGCAATTTCCAATGCAATTACAATTTCTGCTCTAGTGCTCGATTTATTATTTTCATTTTACTTTAGGAACTGCATAACCCGTAATTATTATAGTATAATAAAAATTCAGACAATAGTTAGGACTCGTATTGTTACATCGCTTAATCGGCAAAATCAATCGGCGTGAGATAAAACTATTAGTGCTTTTAGCTAGACGAAAGTTTAACGCTAGAAGCAGAGACCAATTTTTTTTAAATCCACGTTATAACTATGTTTGAGAAACAATTTGGTCGTATTATATAATATAAACTATATAAGATTAATCTAACTCGAAATCGATTAAGGATCTTAAAAAATACGGAAGAAACGTGCATACATCAAAACTGTATGCATGTGTATTTGTTATAATAGTAATTATTCAACTCTTACTTAAAGAAAAGAATCTAAAGATAATTTTCCAACATCACATTCGCTCCAATTGCTTCAATCCGTAATCACCGACGCAAATCGTAAGTTAATAATGTAATGCACGTACGGTTTATATTTTTCTTTATAAAATACCTTCTTCGAGATTATAAGCGTCTACAAGCTGCCTACAAAATATCCGTTATCAAAACTAATCTCGTTTTAACACATAAGTAAAGCTTCGAATATGATCAGTAACAATTAATCTTTAAATACACGTCTACCCAAAAACTAACTTTGTTCCCGTATTTGTAATGTTCTTGCCAAAATTCTCTAATCGATTTAGCTACAGCTAAATAATGTGCACTTAAATATACTTAGTTACAATTGAAAATATGTAGATACAATTTCAGTAATCCGTCGTAACAAAATTGGAACGAATGAAGAATTTTCTAATGTATGGATTAACCCTGGATTACTACGCTATTAGACGATTGACATTAAGAACAAGTAAACAGTAACAAAAACCAAATTTAAACAATTTTATCTTCCATCTCTATTTATAAATATACGAACGTTTAAAATTTTACATTTGATTAAAATCGATTTTAAGTCATTGTGGATAAGAGCATAATAACATCCACGCTTAGAAATTGCCGGATGACATGATAGATTTTTAAGCTTAAGAATTATATACAAAACAAGAAGTAATCTAGAGTTAATCAATTATTGTCAAATTGTTCTCTTACAATTAAAATATTACATACTCGAAATTAACAGAAAATTCATTTGTATGTTAAATCATAAGCGATCAATTAAAACATTTTTAATAAAATTTAAGAAGGGAGGTCGAAAATATTCAGATAACTAATGAAAAAAATTAAGTTTTCAAATCCACGTCTGCTTTATAGATTTTGAGAAAGCATTCGATAGAATAAAACACACTCATCTTATAGAGGGACATAGATGTTATATTGCTAAAAAATCTATATTGGAATCAATAAGTTGTACTGAACACTTCTTAAATGTGGCTAGACAATAAAGAAGATCAGAGCTCACCGTTTCTTTGTTAGTTTGTGAACTGTCTGAACTAAAAAAACAAATACCGTACTAAAGTCTGCAGAAAAATCTATTGAGATTAGAGGTAAAATACTCTGAACATTGGCTAGAAAGGAACAAAAGCAAACTTAGGTGTTGTGTATGTTAAAAAAATAATTAAATTATACGTTCAATGTATATATTGTTGGTTTATGTATCGATAAATGTTTCAAGAATCGGCACGCTCGAAAAAATATGTAAATATATCAATTTTAATTTTGTACTTTTATATCAAATAAAAAAAAATGTATAAATATTCCTGTTTGCAATTAAGTAATTGTTATAAATTTCATACATTTTTATTTTAAAATGCTTTTCATTTTACTCAAATATGTTTATTGGTTTTTGAGATATAGTTATTTTTATGACTGACCAATTTCTGACATCGATGTTTCGAAAATGTGCATGGGCAGTGAACTACTTCCAGTGCACGGGCGGATAAAGGTTAATATACTGGTGAATTGAATATGAATGCCTCATTGCATTTGACGATAAAGGGATGAGAAGTGTATGATTAATAACACCAATAAATGCTAAAGGCAACGGATTGACAATGGAAATCCAGCAAATAGGCAAAAAGTTGGAGAGTGCGAAAATTGTGTAATTTTACATTGTAGTGACATGAGACTCCGTGTATAAATTAAATTCTTTAATTTTTTTAATTTATCGTAAATTTCCATTACAACATGACAAGCGTTAGTCCAATGCTTTACGAAAGGGTAAACACAATCAATAACCACTTAGTGAGTAGTGAGACACCAGACTGAAATCTAGGAAAACCTATTCTGTGATAAGCAATCGGAATTATAATTATATAAAAATCACTGATTCCGATCTCTTAGAGATGATAAGAATAGAAAAACACAAGTGTTCAAATGGGATTCAAGCCAGATCTTTCAGGTATTAGCCGACTTTATTTATTTAACGTTTTACATCAGATTTTAGACGCGAATTGTATTCTTTTAAAATCGAAATACGATACTTCAATTTCTATGCATCCTCCAATTACTCTTAATACAAATATACTAAAGGAAGACTGTATAATTCATTTTTAATTTCAGAAAATTTGGGACCTCCCTATGAAACAATTAAATACACATGTTTATGAACTGAAAACTTAACTATAGGGCGGTGCAGGCTACTGTACCTTGGAGCATTATGATCATTCGTTAAAAATATAATTGAAATCATATTTACTCAAATTGTTCAAAAACACATTAAAGATTATTCATTCTTTTTCAATCACGTACCAAGCTATCGTGCAACATTTCAATTACACTTTAAAATATTATCATAAACATTTGTGATCGATAAGTATAGAAATTTTGCTATAAATTTTGGACTAGTTGTATTAAAACCAATATATATATATATATATATATTTAAATATGTACAAATTTTGCTAATTAACGCTACCGTAAATTAGAGCTTGAAAAATACAATTTCAAATACATGGGATTATTTTTCTAGCAAATTGAACGTTAGAGCGTCGCTGTAGATCTTCAGCCGTGAAATTGATATTAACTCGATATTTTCGTCGGCAGCGATCCGCTGATGCTGCTTTGAATGGATTTACTGCAAGGCTCGTTGGATTGAAACGGTCTCGCTATTCCGACGCGGACGTTTCCCATCGGCGCACTCTTCAACGCGTAAACGGCTTGATCCAAATTCACGTTCTGTATACTCGTGCCGTTGACGGACATCAGCCTGTCCCCCGGAGTTATCCCGCCTTGCTTTTCAGCCACGCCGCCCGGCACTAAGCTTCTAACCACAATGACCGTTCCGTCCGGATCCACGGGATCTTGATAGTCCAATATGGAGAAACCCAACCCTTGATCGCCCTTCTGCATTTCAATTATGACTTCTTCGCTGTTCCACATCGCTAAATTCGATACGCATTCTAAAGAGTGCGATTTCCTCGACGTTTTCGAATGATCGGTCAAAGTGGCGGTGCTGGACGTGTTGATCGAACCGTCCGAGTGCGCTTTGATGAGGGCGGCGATGTTTTGTAGACTTCCGGCTATTATCTTTCTGGTTTCGAAACCTTCTCTGTCTTGAGATACGTTAATCAACGGCCGAGGACCGATATCGACGGAACTGCGAGCGCATACGAGTCTAACTTGAGAAGGTAGATCTTTCAAGATGGATACGACTTGGGTGTGTTTCAATCCGTGCAGAGAGTGATCGTTCACTTGCAGCAGTTCGTCTCCGGCTCTCAGCGCTCCGTGTAGTCCGATAGGTCCTTGCGGCAGAATGGATCTTATGTAATGATGAGGCCGTAACTCTTGTCCTCCTTCGACGTCCACCGTTCCTTCCAAACTGATGCCTAAACCCGAGAGTTTATTAATGTCGGCGACGATTATATCTTTATCGTCGCCGAGATAATCGCACCATTTTTCTTTGTACGTGACTATATCCAATTGTGCGTCCAATTCTTTTTCAATAATTTCGGGGGTCGGTTCTAAATCGTCTAATTCTTCAGGCTCTAAGATGGTCGAGTCTACGGTGGTATTAGACTCGGGTTCGTTTTCGATGGTGATGCTTTCGGCGTTGTCGGTTTGGACTTGAAACCACGAGAGAGTCGTGACCGACGGAGAAGGGGGAGACGGAGGGGAGTCGTCTTTCCATAAGGCTAACTGTAAATGCTCATATTTTGGGCCGCGTAAGTATCTTTCTAAAATTAAGGTTACTGATATGTTGGTGTTACGTAATAGTTCGACCGCTTGATGATTGGTCTTTCCTATTAAAGATTCTCCGTCGACGTTTATGATACGGTCGTTGATTTTTATCTTGCCGCTGAATTGGGCTGCGCTCCCGTCGATTATGCTCTTGACGAATATACCGGATAGCTCTTCTTTCTCGCACACGTAGCCGGCGACGGTCACTCCCAGGCCGTAGACGTTCTTATTCAACACGACGGTGACGATCTCCATCTCGGGCGGCGAAGGCAGTTTCGGGATCGAGTCGACGGGCATCGAAACGGTGATTATCGGCGAAACCGGCTGCAGTATCACCGAAGGATTGCCGATGGCTATTGGATTTTTTCCGACGACGTCCACGAACGCGGCGATCGGGAACAGCGTTTGGTTCTCGTCGAGCTGCTGATTCTCGTCGAACAGCTGCTCTTCGTAGCACTGAGGTATCGCGTTGTAAGTCTCGCTGTATCCGTTCTCGATCAAGTGCCTGTCCAGCTGCTCCGGATCGGACAGTATCTTGGTGGGCACGATCGGCGCGTGGTTCCCCAGGTCTCTGAAGTCGGCGGAAGTGGGATCGACGGGGCGGGCAACTAAGAGCCTAACTTGGTCTCCGGTCTGTCTCAGCACCGACGCGACTTGCTCGGAGCTGAAGCCTCTGAGGTTGACCGCGCCCACCTGAAGCACGTGATCCCCGCCCTGGAGCCGGCCGTCCTTGTCCGCGGCGCTTCCCGGCATGATGTATTTGATGACGACGCCGGTGCTCTTTCCGCCGACGATGTTGAACCCGAGCCCGTTCCCGTCGTTGGTCAGATCGATGACTTCCACTTGAGCCCATTCCGTAGTGAGCACCATCTCGTCGGCGGGGTGGCGTTTCACCATTTACGAAGATTTTCAGTCAGCGTTCGTCTTTCGTCTTTTCACCTTCGCCCGCCACCATTTTGTTGCAGGTTGCAGGTTAGGAAGTTCGATCACATTTTCGGTCAGCGGTGCGATTCCATCATAGGAAAAAGCAAAGCGAATCCCGAATCCCGAATACCAATATTACCGAATTATGCCATTTACTCGAGAGATTGACAAAAAATACTTAATAATAAATGACATTTATATACGTACGAAGTTGGCTACGAATGCTGCTAGTGCTGCCACTCGAACCGCTGCTGTCATTCTGCGCAAGCTCGATCTCGGTATAAACGCGTTTTTCAGCGGCCATTTATTTTTACTTTTTAAACCATTTCAAAATATTATATCAAACAATCGGGTGAATCGGCTATGCATTTCAGCCTTTTCCGTGGTCGTTTTTTTAACTTTTTAACAATTTTACCTTTTACTATTATAGATACGTATACACTTGTTTGAGAGAGTCATCAGCGTCAGGCGGCGTTTCAATCGTGCGTCAGTATTTATTTATATTACGTCTAAGCGCAGACTATTCTGCTTCGCAATTCTTTTTCGACTTACCAAATATATTTCATATTTTTACTTTGTTAATCGAATCTCGAATTGTAAGGTGTAGAATTTCTCTCAATTTGTAATGAAATGTTTTATCTCTATCTTCCCCTTCAGACGATTCTGGCTATGTGCATGAACCTTTTTTTATTAAATGGGAGTGAGAATGTCTCAGCAGTCGAATATACATTCCGCCTTTTCCTAACAAATGAAATCGCAGAAGAGATTTCTTTCCACACTTTATATATATACATAATAATACGCATTTGTTGGCATTGTCGGAAGTGATGCAGAAAACTTAATTTTAACGAGATTTGGTTGAAGGAACCCCTTTTTATTCAACCATTTTTCTCAGTTACGATGTCAACGAATAAATTCTAAGCAATTTATCGTGGAGTTGATCTAGGAGATAAAATGACTCGGCAACGCGGTGGCGAATATTTATGAAGCTCATTGATATTATGGCTTTCAATGACTATAATATATCGAGCCATGGAGTGGCGAATCAGCGATCAAGTATTTCATACGCGTTCTATCGGTAGACTTAGTAAAAAACTGTAATTGTATAACTTTTTAACTTTTGTTTTGGTAATAAAATGACGCGTTTATCGTGTTTTGTTTGTCACAGAGCTGTAATGCACAAAGTAATAAAATGCCCGGATTGCTAGGCGTTTAGAATTGTTTTAATTTAATATTTTTGTATGTTATATCTTTATAGATGTATAATTTATTTTTTAATATTATTATTTGTAAAGAAAAAATGTAAAAAAAACATATTGTGTTTTATTGCAAACGTTTGAGAAACCGCGCGTGCTTGGCGTCATCGGGTCTGAGTAGGAAATGCGTTTGTGTCCGTGCATAAACAATGACAAAAAGGCATAGCATGGTCTCGTTCTACACTCGGTTAAAAATATTACATTAAATGACATGCATGGTTATTTGAAAATTAACGTAATTTTTTATATCGGTCCGTTTGGATGATTACTCGCGCTCTGCCTGTATTACTATATTAAAAACAGTGTACGTGGAAGACCTGTATAATTAAATGAAGACGTATTTATCACAGAAATTGAAAATAGTTCGACCCAAACTATTCATCGGCTGGCAGAGAAGCTCGGAATCATATGAAAAAATCAAGAAGAATTAAATACAAAGCATATGGATCTCGCACGAGCTGAGCACTTGCCCTAGAAGAAAAAACACAGTTTTTACACCATCTGGTGATCGGAGACGAGAAATGGATACTATATGACAACCATATAAGTAGTACCCATTTCATAAATTAAATATATTTTGAAAAGGATTGTAACGTTCAAATTTATGATTTTTATTATATAATATAATATAGACATGGATCATCTAGTTATTGAAATTATTCATCTAGAAATTATTCTAGAAGAATAATTTCGGCCTCACTACGTAAGTAATATTTGCGAGCTTTTAACTCTTCTTAGCATTGAAAAATAAACATTAAAAAAATTGATTTCCATTCGAATTGAAAAATTAATTTGTAATAAATTATATATTCATTTTTTTTCTTTAAAATATGTTATTTTTTTAAAATTAGTTAGTGTTAGTCTTAACGTATTTGCTTACTGGTGTTTTGTTATTTTTGTGCTATTTATTCTTCTGTGCTTTTAAGTGAATATTTATGTACTACACTTCTTTCATCTGCTTAAAGACTTCCCAGTGGTTATGGATAATATTTGGTGACTATATTTGATATAAAATCATTCGTTTATTTTTGTTTTTTTCGATCTATAATTTGCCATAATATAAACATTGTATTTACTGTTGAAAGTTTTTAACAATATATTCGATTTTTTATGCCGTGAAAATTTAGGTCAATAACATTTAAGAAATTTTCGTAAAACTACTCTAGCTACGGTACTGATCTTACTGATGAACAGATAAAATAAAATTGAGCTAGATCGACAGGTCATGTATATTGACATCTATCCATTGTAAATAGTAATATTAGTATATAGTCGTTTCACTTCTTTCCTCTTAGTCGTCACACATTTTTAAAAAAAATATGTTTTTGCGCATAGAGGGTAAAAATATTTTTTGCCAAAATTGAAACGAAATTAATTTATAAAATTGTTTATTGCTGTTTTTCCGAAAACAATTATGAAATTTGTTAAATAATATAAATATCCATCAAAAATAATTAAGTTACTATTAAAATAATACAAGGTATATCGTGATTTTGCAATACCAGTCTACCAAGGGCTATGTGTATATATATAGTGTAACCTCGAGTTTTTCGAGATACAAGCAATTTTTTAATTTGACTTTAGCAGTGTCTCGATATACGAGCAAAAAAAGTATTGCGTAACATAAAAATAAACTTTATCGTTAATTTAGGTAGAATGTGTTTACAATTTCAATTGCCATTAATCTTTAATTTTCCCCTATGAATTAGATTAATGGCTTTTCAAATAATTTTAATGGGGAAAATTGATTTGAGTTACGAGCTCCTTCACGTAAGGAATTAGACTCGTAGTTAAGGCGCCACTATGTGTACAATATATTACATTTGTGCTCAAAACCTTACTTTTTTGTTAGTGTAACTCAAAATTCATTATTTATGTAATCAGAAATATTTATCGGACAAAAAACATATAAGAAGCAAATGAGAATCAATGTCGGTCGTTGTATTTCGTACATTTTAGAATAATATTATTAGATTATATCATAAAAAAATAAAATAAAAAACGGCAAATCTCATTTTGCCAAAGCCACGCATCACTTATATAATATTTCCGTCGTTAAAAGCTAAAAAAGATTTATTTTATTAGATTACTTAAAACTCATTTTTGTTTCCATTAAAATAAAAAAATTAAGTAAAAGTTTAATGTTCCTCCATTAAGTTGTATTACTATATGTATTTATATTTTTGTTAAAGTAAATAGAATTCCTGTGCATGTATTTACTATCATATTTAACATATTATTTATTTAATTAATAAAGTTTAAATTTTAATAAATTACAAGTAAAAAATTAAAATTATATGTACATAACACAAGTATATGTTTATTATATTATATTATTTAAATTAAATATTGAATAAATCAATATTTTTTTGAATTTAGCTGTATTTCTAACATGTTATGAAATTCGAACGTTTTAGCGATTTTTATTTCATTTTTTTCACTATATTTTTTAAGTAGAGTCTTAGGTAATAATAATTTATTTTAATCTTCATGATATAATGACCTGAAATAAAAAATCTGAAAAAAAGCATCCCATATTTCATCAAACAATTTTATAATTATTATTGGGCACTCTTAAAATCATAAATATTTAACAAATACTGATCATGATAAGATAGGAAACAGATAAAAAGTATTGTTGGGCATAGTGCTTCGTACATGTATTATGTATTATATTATAAAATATTTTTGCCTGTTTTCCTAAATTTTTTTTTTTACTGAATTATGATTTTTATATTTTGAAATATTCGGACGATTTTAATTAATCAACATGATATTTATCCGTTAGTTTAGAAAAAGCTGGGAATACATAAAAAATAAAGTACTAATAGTACTGTAGTTTTCGTGTTTTCAAAAATAGTTATAACCCATATATAAGTGGTCTTGAGGTTCCTAGTGATAGTCGAAGAAATAGTATTGATTTTTTCTAAGTTGCTTCAAGGATTTTGAGATTGAATTGCTGTGAAGAGGTATGATTTGAATTATTGTTGGATGCTAACTCTAAGTTTGGGTTCCGGAAGTATCTTATTCTGTCTGTATCTTTCTCTTTCATTGTATATGTCCCTTAAAATCTGAAAGTGGTAATATTGACGTGATTAACGTTTCGGGGCGGAAAAAAATATTTTAGGGATAGATATTCAAAAATTATCTTTGCGGGATCACCCGAGAATTTCTGGCTTGAAATCAGGGATATTGCATTGGATTTTTCTAGCCAAATTCAAGAGGGGGCAAATGCCCCTCCCTGTATGTACATATTAGCTTTTACATATGTACAAATATACTAATATACTGTATGGAATATGACGATTTTTGTGACCACAATAAATGCAGTACATTTGAATCGATTTTTCACAATTTCTTTCTGAATATTTGAGTTAATATATCCATTAAGTTAATTGTTTTTTTGCTGTTTTAGTTGAGCATTCTAAAATGTAACGGGAAAATGTATTTATTTTTAGTGATTTCACTATGTTTTGAATTCAAATATTCATAATTTTTTTTATACACGTAATTGTAGTTAATGTAGTTGTAAACAGTGTCAGATTGAACACTTGGGAGGCCCTAGGCGCAACATAATTTTGGAGACCCTCTTTTTCGAAAGATGAAAAAGCGGCACAAAATTTATTAGATATTTTTATATAAATATACATAAAATGTAAAAATATAGATTAAATGTAAACATATAGATAAAATGTAAAAATATATGTAGATAAAAGGTAAAAATATAGATAAAATGTAAAAACATTTATAAATTGTAGACTGCAAACCCTTTACAAATGCAATATAATGAACAACTTTATCTTTGAAATAAATAATATCAAAGACTTTTTTGTATTTTGTGGCTAGTTTATCCACATATTCGTTAAAATCACGTCACTGATTTTAAAATTAAAAACTACTTCAAAATTCTTTAGAACTTCATTGTATATGACATTTTACTTAGATATTTTGGATATAAGTGTAAAACAAATAACACATTCATGTTTATTACGAAATTTTCTTAGCAGAAAAACATATTTCATTTTGAGTTTTTTCTCTAAATTGTAATTTTCTTGTTTTGTTTATAGTTTCCTTATAGTTTCCAAAACCTTAATACTAGTAAAATAATAATATTTTTTTTTGTGAATCTATCGAAAAAATATTTCAGCATTAAAAAATTCGGTATTATCATTGTTGTATTTATTGTCCCATAGTTATAAAAATCAAAATTTTCACATAGAACTTAAAATCTGTTAATCCATCGATGCATTTTTGAAACAATTTTTTGACCAGTCTGTACCAACCTCTCAAAACATAGACGTGTAAATTGTTTTCCATGGTTCTCAATCTAAAATGTTTTGTTAAAAGATTTACGTACATATTTTCTTTAAATAAATTAAATTACTGTTTTTAATTTAACTCATTATATAGACAATATATTTTGAGAGCATTTATCTCCGAATCGTAAAATTGATGTTGACGAATCAATTGTCATATATTTGTTATTATGCGCCCTATTAAAGGTAATGTCGCGGGGATTAATTACGCTGAAAGTTTTATTTTAACAAAGAGTAGTCCTTCAGTTGTACGATAGACTTTTGTGATACATTGTTCACGCTGAAGGATATCTTATATAAAGGGTAATCCAACTTCAGTTTCCGAATTTAAAAAACCTTATATAAAAAAACATATTTCAATTTTTATGAAAAATAATATCAATTAAATGGCCTCGTTTGGACCGTTTGCAGCAACCGAATCTTTCGATTC
This sequence comes from Plectrocnemia conspersa, assembly GCF_051122295.1. NCBI lineage: Eukaryota > Metazoa > Arthropoda > Insecta > Trichoptera > Polycentropodidae > Plectrocnemia > Plectrocnemia conspersa. Next base: position 10,594,296 of record NW_028277165.1, read on the forward strand.
ATGTAGGTTAGGTTTGGGTTTGAATAAAAAATCGACGTTTCGCAACTGTCAAATTGAATTTCATAGACATTTAAGATCAGCATATAATTTCACTAGCCTCTATCAGTTAAATTATTTTTCGCTAATAGAAATATATATCCACTGGTGAAAATGTAACTTTAAAAAATATATCTTCACTGAAAAATACACAATCACTGTAACATTACACATAAATAATGATCAGTATGTAAAGTTATGTATATATTACTATGTATGGAAAAGTTGAAATCATATAATTTTACTATCACCTGTCGAATAAATTATATTTTCATTGGTAAAAACGTGTTTCGATACGATTTAACTGAAATTACATATTTTAACAAATATTTTCGGGATAGATTCGAGACGCATTAACGCGTTAATTGCATTTCCAACTATATATAAATATTAACTCAAACTAATCAAGTTATTTGATAATATTGTCGATGATACAAATACGTGTATGGTAGTTAAATGTTGTGCATAATCGTTGAAAGACTTCGACTTCTAATAAAAGACAAATAAGCTATTGATCCATCCAAAAATAGACGTAGAGTAGATGATATAGCTAATATCGACAAAAATATTTGACCGTAGTAGAATAAGGTAAAATTTAAAGAAACTACAATTGATTTTAAAAAAATCTCCAGATTTATATCTTTATTTCCCAATGAATTTTTTCACATGAAATCGACGTACGGAGGTCTATTTAATTAATCAAAATTGAAATGTGAATTGACGGTCAAATACAGTCTATTGAATTTTTCTGCCAGAACGGTTACAAGATTATGAAATTCTTAAAGAAAATAGAACTGTAATTTCCATTATTCCAGTAAGTATAGTCCTGGACAAAAAAGATGGTGAAATGCGTCTGTGTTAGTCACAGGGTGTATATCGAGTGCTTAACATTTTTTTATTAATTTACTTTATATTCTTTTTTTCCTACTAATATTTAGAGAAAAACGTTTAATAAATAATTTTAGATTATTTTTGTTTTTACAAAATCGTAAAATAAACTTAAAAATTAGAATATATAAAAAGATATTTCGCTTTTCATTGAAAATTTAAATACTTCTGTTAATTTTTATTTATGTTCTTTTTTAATTTAAATTCTTTTGTTAATTGTGAATACATCTTCCTATCACTGATTTAAAAAAACTATTTGTTTTTTGTTAGTTTTCTTTTCTGAACAATTTTGTAAACTGGGTTGATCCCCAGTTTTCATACTTCAAGAGTCGAACGTATACCTTCTCATGTTTGAAACGCATAAAAACATCAGTTCGCAATACTCAGGGTGAAGCCAGGCTATTAACACTTTCACTAATGTCGAAAGAAAATGTTTTCATTGTACCAAATCGAACAAATTTATTCCATTCAGTAATTAAGAAATTTCTTCAAAAAAGCGTAAGAAAGATTGCTCTCACATACAAATAAATGATTTTAAAAATTCACGTAATTAGTTTCAATTTATTCAATTGTATCATCGTCAATTGTACTATTTTTTTATGGAATGTTATAGGTTAATTAAATTTGTTATTATTATTTGAATCAAAAATGCTAGTTCAGTATTTTTTCCCAATTTTTCTTTATGCTTTTAGACTTTGTCTGGTAGTTAATACTTACCTGTAGGTATTCATTATGTCTGATTGACTTTCCCAGTTGATACAGATTTATCCAGATGTAACGGAAAATTTTAAATAAATAAATTTATGGTTGAAATAGAGAAATATAATATATAAAAAAATTAATGAATGTGAAATTCATCATATCTTATTTGGTGACTGAATTTTATTTTTTCTATTTATATATTTTTTTCATACCTAGCCCCTTGTTTTAAAAGTCACGGTACGCCACTGATACAGGTTATATCCTAAGTAAATAATAGGTAAAAACTTCATTTTTGTGATTAAATAAATCTGACCGCAGTGGATTTAATAAGACTATCAACTTGTCTCTTTCACAACCGTACCATGAGAATATATTATTCAGTTTGTCTCAACATAAAAAAATAATTGAAAATAGTGTGTAATATGTAAGTTATTTTTGAGGCCCTTAAGTGCGCGTCTCATGCGCTTATGTCCGCCACTGGTTGTAAATGATTAAATATCACTTCTTCCACTATGTTTGTTTCTGGATTTTCACAAAGTTACATGTTTTTGTCGATAGAGTTGTCGTTAGTCTCGTCTAATTGTAAATTATATTGACAACTAAAGCTTTGAAATAAAGAAGTAGACAAGACATGTTTGATGCATGATGTGCAAAGTGTTAAAATTAGCCACAGTTTTCCGGAGTAAAAGTGAAGTTGCGTCGTGATAAAGCACAAGTGTGGAACAAGCGCGGAAAGGACTGCGCGCGCGTAGGGTCGAAACTGACGGGCTGGCGCTCCGTCTCGGCTAAAGCGGCGGGGGTATTAGGGGGTGTATCCCTTCGGTGATTGGGTCCCCTCTCCGCCGTCCTCGCCCCTCAGGCCGCTCGCTCCCCGCCAGGTGTCTTAAAGCCGTAAAGTGTTCTTGTGAGCTCGTCGAGTGCGCTCTCCGCCGATGGCACTCGGCGCGAGTGGCCCGGTTTTGATTTCGTTTGATTTTACAACTGATAACCGCCGCCGCCGCCGCCTCCATTGATTCCTAACATCTCGGATAACCGTTTTTTGTGGCGTTCGATCCGCACTCTCTCGGTCGCGATACTCGTGATGTAGATCGTCCTGGCCCATGTCGGTGCCGGCGGGCGTCGGCGTCGAGGGCTCCCAAGGGGGCCAGGGGGGCCAAACCTACTCTGACCAGCTGCTGCCCGAGCTGAACGGCGCCGAGCTGGCCATGAGCCTGTCTCCGAAGGGCTCGCATCATCACCACTTGGCCTTGCCCCATCTGCAGCATCTGCATCACGCGCACTCTACGCCCTTCAGCGTCACGGACATCCTTAGCCCCATCGAAGAGAGCTACAGAAAGTTGGAGCTGGCTGCTAATCCACCTTCGCCTTATAGGTAAATACCGCGAGTGATACGACAGTGTTTTGTGCTTCTGTGTGCCGCCTAACCGACAAACGAATAATATAAATAATTAGAAACAAGCTGTGGTCTTTTTATACCAAAAAAGTTTATTATTTATAAGCTATAGACCATTTAACAAGTGTTTTTAAATAAGCTAAAATTAAAAATATTATTTGACTGCACTGAAAATTATATACATTTAAATATAAAATATAACTTTATGATACATATGATAGGATAGTGTCTTAAATGTCAACAACAAAAAAATTCTTTGTATTTTTCAAAATAGGTTGGATATATAATATTTACAAAGAAAATTTAAATGTATTGATATATTTACATAGAAAACATCAACTACTTGACTATAGATTTTTTCATAATAAAGGCATATATGACATGGCTTCTCTCTTGCAATGTTAATGGTATTTTATTAAGTATTTGTTAACTATTATTTTTGGTTTAAGCGGCTAAATTTTTTTGCAAAATCAACTTGCCTCGTACCGAAAAAAGATTCTTACAAGAGATTCTTACGACATTGAAAAAAACTAAAGCAACATAAAATAAAAATAATATTAAACATATATATCCGCATTAACGACATTTTTTTAATTAAAAAAAATTTTAATGTTATAAAATATTTTATTATAAATGTTTTCTCAAAATATTGAGTATAATATTTAGATTTTATTTAAAAATTGATCTCATTTTCTGATAAAAAAGGATAAGACTCAATTTTTCTTTATTAAACAGTTGGAATTAAAAATAATAATACTATAAATTATTCTATTTTTATTAAGGAAATTCAATAGAAGTCCAAAAAACTGGATTGCACTAGAAATTTTAGCTATTTATTTATTAATGACTTTACAAAGAAAATATCAAAATTCACAAAAGCTGTCTTTATAATAGACGAAAATATAGTATAGCATCTGAAATATTAAAAATAGCTATTGTTTTTTGCTATTTTTTTATTAAGTTAAATTTTCAATGTAGGTAAAAAGTTTTATTTAGGTAAAATATTATGATCTGAAAATTTTATTTATAATAATAACGTTACATAGAAAAAAATCAAAATTATTTGACAACTCAACAACAATAACTGTCTTTATATTAAAAGTTTTAGTATAGCTTCTAAAATGGAAAAACACAGCTATTGCGAGCAAATTCTGTAATCCCTTAAATAAGCTAAATTTTTAATGTAAGTAAATATTTTTATTTACGAAAAAAGTTTGCTTGCACAAAAAAATCTAGACATTTTAATAATAATTTGCCATTGAAAATAAGCAAATTTAATTAACAATAACTGTATTTTTAAAGATAGCTGTTGTTGAATATTTCTGTATGTTTTTAAATAAGTTTAATTATAAGCGAAAGCAAATATTTAAAAAAAAAATTTTCAATAATGTTTTTAGTTATTTATAATAATAATTTACATAGAATTTTTTTTTTACTACTTAAAACTTTACTACTTATAGTATAGCTTCTTAAATGGAAAAACACAGCTATCGCAAGTAAATTCTACTAATATCTTAAATTTTGAATGTAGGTAAATATTTTTATTTATGAAAAATGTTTCTTTGCACCGAAAGAATCTAGATATTTCAATAATAATTTGACATTGAAAATAACCTAGTTTAATTGACATAATAAGGGCAAATAAAATATAGATACCATCTAAAATAGCAAAAATAGCTGTTGAATATTTTTTTTATTTTCTTAAATAAGTTAAATTTTTATTAAAAATAATTTTCAATGAGAATTTTAGTTATTTATAATAAGTATTCATAAAGAAATATTAAAATTCTTGATAACTTAACAGAATTAACTTAGTCGTTATAGTATAGGTATAAATCACCTAATATACATAACAATAATGTCGAGAAAAAATAATGATTTTTTTTAAATAAGCCTAATTTTCAATATTGGTAATTTTTAAAAATAATTTTAATAATGATTATATATTTAAAATAAATAAAAATCCTCGACAATAGCTGTTTTTGTTATAGAAAAAATTAAGTGTATGTAACTAGCAATAAATTTCATAAATTTTCTTCATAATCCTACTATTTTTATTTAAAAAGAAAAAATAGGTGAATTAAAATAATACATTTATATAAAAATATAAAAAAAATAACTTGATAATATCCGTCTTTACGATAAAGGCGAATATAATATAGGTTCTAAAGCAGCTATTGTCAAATATTTTTTGTTATTTTATTAATAAAAGTATTATTTATTAAGTCTTATTTTCAATGTAGGCAAATTTTTTTATCATAAAAAATATTGACACTTAAAATAGTATTTATTTATAGTAATAATGACAAATTATTAGTATTAACTGCCTTTGAAATAAATGCAAATATAGTATAGCTTCTAGCATAGTTATTGTCGAGTAAATTTTTAATGTAGACAAATAGTTTTATTTAAAAAAAATATTTAATTCTTAATAATGATTTTACATTTAAAAAAAACACTTGAAAATAGCTGTGTTTATAATAAGGGTAAATATATACATATACATATGTAAATATTGTTTTCTTATCGTTAAATGTTTTTATTTAGAAAATAATATTTTACTGCACTGCATAGTGTAGTGCTCCATTATAAAAAAACATGAAAAATATCATGACTTACTTGATAATAGTTGTTTTTATGCCAAAGAAAAATATGTATATAATATAGTACTAAAATAGCTAGTCAAGTCAATTTTAATATTTTTTAATAATGATATTTTTAAATAAGTTTATTTTGAATTTAAGGAAATAGTTTTGCGTGTAAAAAAATATTTGATTGCATAAAGCTATTTAATATAAATTAAAAAATATTTTTAGTATTTTTTTCCGTTTCATTCTCAACGTTTGCAACATTTCAGATAAATAGTTTAACAATAGTTTTAAATCGGATATTTTAATTTTTAGACATCGTTCCTTTTACAAATATTTTTAAGTTAAAATGTGTTTCTAGTCTTGAAAGATTACTACAAATCACAAATATCATATATACTCCTTATACTACAAAATATGTAAGAATCACTAAATGAAAGTTCTTTTTAAGTCCTTTCCATTGAGTTTTTAATGGGTTAAAAATTACACTATAACGTAAGATTTTAGATCACAACAGTGTTTTGAAGAGTAAACAGTAAAACATTTATAAAGAAAATATCAAAATTAAAACCTGACAATAACGGTCTTTATGATAGAGATAAAAACAGTTATTGCAAAGGCTTCCAGTTTCTTAAGCTAAAAAGTAATACATAATAAATAAAAATATTAGATATGGATATATATTTTATTTAATAGTAATTGTTCAGTGCTGTCAAATTAAAATACACATATGTGTATATATAAAAAAATATGTAATATTTAAGGAAAATCTAATTTATACTCAGTTTAAAGGTTTTTTTTATAATAATATAGCACTGTTTTAAATTAAGAACGTACTTTAAGTAACAGTAGTATCTTAGTAACTGTATTAAATTGTTTTTCTTGTTCTTTTTGCAGCGGATTTTGACAGTACATGTGCTCTCATAATAAAATAAAAACAATTATAAATGTGTATTTTTATAAACATTTAACTATGATATCGTGATTTAAACCAGTGTACTCTGCAATTGTATGTTTATTCTCGTCGATAATAATAAAGCTGGCTTTACACGGTAACAACATTCGCCGTATAACATAAAAGGATGTTTACACTATACGAACGTCCGGAGGCCGTGGAGCCTTCGTGGCTACCGCTGAATCGTCCGTACTGTTTTTCGTAAGTCTACGCAACTATCTTACAATGCATGTCTGCACACATTATGGCAGTTTCGCAGACTAACACATTCATAATAAAAATACGGCGAATCGACCGTAGCGTGTGAAGCCAATGCTTGAGTAATGATCGTACCGATCGAGTGCGGTAGTGATAAGAAAACGTTTTCGGTTGCAGGTCGACGTCTTCCGGCAGCAGCATCAACTCTCCTGTCGGCGGCGGCGGAGGAGGCGGCGGCATGTCGGGTGGCTACGGCGTAGGCATGGGCGTGGGCGTCGGGGTGGGCGTGGGCGTGGGCGGCCTGTACGGCGCGGGGGGACCGGCCCACCCTGCCGCCTACTGCGGCGCACCTCCCCCCGACCTGCCCCCTCACTACGACGTCAGGGCCGCCCCGCCCTGGTACACCGCCCACACCGCCAACGACCCCAGGTTTGCCAGTGAGTCGACATTTCATAAACCGGACATGACATGCGCATCGCACTTGTATGCTATAACGACACCTGCTGAAGGAAGCGAAAATCTTCTTATAAAAATACATAAAATAGTAAAGATAGTGATTTTTAGCTTTGATGATACGAAAAAAATACGTTAAATTCAATAATACTACCACAGAAACTTATTTAGGGTCATTGTGTCGGAAAGTCTTCCGGAAAATTAATAATATTTTAAAGTTAAAAGGCACGCTGAACGATGATTTTGCCTCAATTGCATTTGGTAACAACCTAGTTACATTCCATAAACTAGATGAATCTATGTTAAGTATCATAATTTGAGATTCAGCTGTGTAACAACATTTCAGAATTTATTTCAATATCAACAAATCATATTCACTATAAAACATTTATTGTTATTTTTTTTTAGTAACCATAAAAACGTATTTCGTACACGCACACGTACGCTTTTCTGTCCAAAATAGTCTTAACTATAATTTATACTAAACTATGAAACACAATGGATATATTTAAAAACAAAGCTGTAAGAAAACTAAATTTTAAAACATTTTTGCTTTCGAGCAAAAATTGATTACTGTTTTTATCTTATCTTACAGCTGCAAATAGAACAGTTTCTTTTACTTTTCTGATATATTTAAGATCATTGCTTCCTTACTTTTAAGTTTTTATAATCTCCACTCAATTTTCAAAATTTTTCATTACCAGCCATATCCTTATATTGACCAGCACAATAGTCAGTGAATAATGTTTGAATGGTCTGGGATCGAATCACACATGGGCCCCAGTGTTTTTTAATTTCAATCGTATCTAGTAAATGGGAATTGGTATTTATTAAATAATTATGTTTTTTTTAGATTTTCTAAGTCTTACGTTTGAATAATTAAAAATATAACCGAGCAAGATCGTGGCTATTGATATGATATGGTTGCGAGCTGAATACAAAGTTTATAATTAGTAAAATACATGTAAATTATTTCAGTCTGGTGTCTCACAATTCACGTAGTAGTTGTTTTGGGTTTTTACCCTGCTATAAAGAATCATGATAATACTTATCATGTTGCAATGAAAAAATACAATAAGTACGAAATAAAATATCAGAACTAATCAATCAAAACCTTGTCCTGTCAAAAAACTGCATTACTTATTAATTTAGACAAAACTATGAATCAAAGTTTCTAGCAAAAATGTGTTTTAAAACATTTTTACATTTTGAGCAAACAGTTCTTGCTCTTATCCTATTCATGTTAAAGCTGCAAATGATATAGTTATTATTTATTTTCTCATTCAATTTAAAACATATCGTTTTATTAAATGGCTAGCCTTCGAAGTATTAACGTTTCACCTTTAGTTTATTTTTTAATATATTTAATATGCTCTGGAGTGCTTCAGGATCAAATCCTTTCCTCTGTTTATAAATTACTTTTAATTATTTATTTATGTGTTGTAAATATTCCGTTGCAACAATGCGTTATAACGAGGTGGGCACAATCAATAACTACTAAGTAAGTAGTGAGACACAAGATAAATTCTATGAATCAGTGACATATATTTTATTAATTATAAATTACTATTACAGTTCTAATTACTAGATATCACTATTCGCAGCCCAGCTCAACTTTATTTTTAATTATTAATCACGATATTCATTCGCGAGATTAAGAAAATCTAGAAAACCTAATCTGTGATGATTGCTCGATATTATAGTTATATAATAATAAATAATTCCGATCTTCTAGTGACGATAGAAATTGAAAAACACCAGGGTTCACATGGGATTCGAGCTTAGACTTTCAGGTACTTTTTATAAAATGTTATGAAATTACTAATTGCGCGATTCGTTATCATTATTCTAGTCTATTTATAGGTTACAAAGGTTATAGATCAGTTTTAGTCCTTGACAAATTGTTTTTGAGAATTGGGCATATTATTTTACACACTTCGTTGAAATACCTACTATCGACTGCTTAGTTCGCTCTAATACTATTTATAATAATGTGCTTAAAAAGTATTTGAGTGAAAAATGTAACGTAAAAGTTACGCCACGGTAAAAAAAGTTATTGCATTTCACATTAATCACCATCTCTAATAGTTTATCAATCATATTTTAAGTTGATTTATGAGGAAGTCGATTTCAGTTCATTTAAATGAGAAATCAGTCGGAGTCGTTATAAAGACAAGTGTAGTGTTAATTTTCATGTTTTATATTATAATAATGAAAATATATACATTGTATGTTCATATAAAATTTTATACTTTAGACAACTATGTAGTTTTGACTGTCATAAATACCAATTTGAAGAATATATGTATGCTGTTAAATCGTTATTATACTAGTTAAACCAAAACAAAATGAAATATAATCTCATTTACTGTTGAAAAGTCGCACTTGCTGTGCTTATAGTGGAATTTAATTTTAGTATTATCCAGATACGTACCCCAGTAGTAGTGGGGTCGAATATCATCTAAAGAGCTTGCATTTTAAATTGACCCCATGGCAACGATACTTCTCTACTTTAGACTTTGCAAACAAAGTCGACGAAATGTTTGTTCAATTTTAGTCCGTCGTATTAGTTCCACCGGGCGTAACGAAATGCGATCCCTCCTCGAGGGTAGTCGAAATAGCTTGATCGTTTTGTAAATTAAATAAAAAAAAGTAAATAAAAAGCAGTGTAGCGCGAGCGTAATTTACCTGAATTTTAGATAGTTTTTTTTTTAATTTGTAAACACAATTTAAAATTTGTTTTTGTTCTTTTGCCAGTTTCAAACTTTAACAATAACTTATAAGCAATCACAGTACTAGAATAGGTATTATTTATTTACATGAGATGAAAAAAATCCAGTAGCTTGGAAAGTAAGACGTTTGAAAAAAGTTGGACTTTTGCGATTTTTCATAAACCCTTGAAGTAGCAAAAAAATAAATACTTAAATGAAAGCTCATTTTCAGTGCCTTTTATTGATTATCAATATAATTATCATATATAGCTAATTTAAAATTAAAAAATATTATTTTTTGAAATGGTATTTGGAACACCAATGATGGGCTAATATCAAACTTTATACAATACAAGTTACTGGTTTATAATTATCTACATGTTTACAATTTTGTTATTAGTTACGTTATAATAAAAAATAAAAATATAAAATAAAACGTTGATGATTACAATTTAAGAGAAAAATCTCATTTAATTGAAAATCTAGGGCAGGTTTCGTCAAGATTTTTATACCTACCGCCTACTTTTGTATATTTCTTATGGAAAAAATTCCTTACCGCTTACCAACATCACAGTAGCTCAATTTTTATTTTGTTTGTAAAATATAGTTACGTAAATTTATATTTTTATTTATACATATATAGTCAATATATTTATGGAGGAAAAACAAACTTTGTAACACGACAAAAACACCCATCGCCCACAGTCAAAGTTTGAATCTCCCACTAGTGGGAAATATGGACCAGGTTGACGACCACCAAATCTAGGGCAATAATATTTTTAGTTTGAGCCCAAAAGCAACATGTGCTTGGACATTTTATATTTATATTTAAATTTGCCTTTTATTTTGATTAATTAAGATGTTTTCGCTAAATATTTATTTTTCCTATTAAAAATATTTAAATATTTAGTTGTTTATTATTCGATATTCGAATAGTTTAAAATAAAAAATATTTGGAAACTCTAAGAGTATTCGATATTTAAAAAAATCAGGTTAGTATAAAACAGTGAATTAAAAACAACTTTCAATAATGTTTTAAAAATATTTTTAATACTTGAACTGTTGGTAACGCGTGCAGTCTTAGGACCGCAATGATGGCAAGCACTTCAGATCAAAGTTCAGCTTTATGCTTAGTATTATAGTTTAGTAAGGTGTTTAACGCTTGCCTTTTTAGTAAAAATGAAATTACTCTTTTTTACTTATGAGAGATAAGAAAAATTATGTTCACAAGTTAAAAATATTATAGTAGTATGCATTTTATCTTGGCTAAATTTATTTTATCTTTTAAATTTGAGGCGATTTTTAAAATTTAATTTCAATTGATTTAAGACAGTGAAAAACGCTGTACCTGCTGAGCGGGGTACGAATTAACCCCATTCAGATTTTTGTTTTAGTTCAAATATCGTTCTTAATCATGTTTCTAACTTTTTATAAATACGTTGATCATCATTTTCGGTAATTTAAAGTGTATTGGCAATGAGAAAAATCGCGCTTTCCTTCCAAAGATCAGGAATGTTATGACGCTATATCCGGCTTGTGTATCAAATCGAGAAGTACAGAGTGCTCAAGAAGTTTATTTTCTAAATATACAGTAGATAATTGCAATTTCATTTTTATTGGTATTGAAAACATGCAATGCTTTTGCATAATAAAGAGTACTCTGCATTATTTGTGCATTAATGTTTTTTAATTAATATTACTTAAGATGTTTATGAGGATTGACTTAATAAACGATTGAAAAAAAAATATTTTAGAGGCAATTTGCACCCTGTCTAGGAATAATAGTGTCAATATGGCTATGTAATAGAGAGGTATATTTTTAAATAAAAATATCATTCGTATATAAAATAAATAAGGCTCGAGTATACTTATTTAAAGAGCTCTAGATAACACATTATTTATCTCAGATTTACCCAAACTTTTACTACGACGGACAATATTACAAAAATTTAGAAATATAACTTATTTTACTTTACAAGAAACATAGTTTTGAAGATGTTGATTTAGCAATACAACGTAGAAAATCAGAAGTTTTATATTTAAATTACTTATTTATTAATCTGTCGTTCCACAACTATCGATTTTATTTTTATATCTTGTGCTTTTCTTTTTATTGAAATTTTTTATCTGATTTTTTGTAATAAGAACAATGACTGGTCAATTATTGGCCACTGGCAATCATTCTGGCTACATTTATTCTTGTTCACTACTGTCCTAAATTAGGAGGCATTGCTCTTTCTAAAACAGCACAGTAGTGGTTTTAGCGAAGGTAGCACGTGACTGAAGTAAGATAGCTTTCTTATTTTATTGTCTGTTTAAAGTCTTTCTTTATCCGCGACATCACTAATACATTTTTACTGCGTCCGTAGATCCATATTTCAAAGGCTTTCAGTCGCACATAACAAAGCTCAAGTCGTGCCCGCAAATATTCTGTCCTGTCTTTCTCGATCCGGCATTTTATTTCCAGTTTATGGTTTCGGTATACGCATTCGCCTAGAACGTATTTAAATAATACATTAATAAAAATAGCTTGAATCTCACAGAAATGAAAATATTAATATGATATTTTTAAAGGCAGTAGAGTATGTACCATTGTTTTAATTTTATCATTATTTATATCAATAAAGCAATTAACGCTTCAGTGTAATGATGATAATATATTAAACAAACTTTAGATATCAAGCGCCGAATTTAAGAATTTTAGTTAAACATGAATTACTGTTTTCATTTTAAAAACCTAACCTTTTTATTATACCAAGGTGAGAGAAAAAAAATCACCTCGTTTCGGAAACTCCTCTTCAGCATGATATGAAGTGCAAGCACAATGACAAATGGGGTTGATCTGGAGGTGACATGGCCATTACTACACCCCATGTGTGACCGCGACATGGAAACGTTGTGCCAAAGTATTACAGCTGGTTCGAATGGCCACCGAACGGCGGCTTATGTTGCCAATTTTAGCACATTTCCGAAAAAAGAAAGTATATTTTAGCGATGATGGACTTTTAAGAAGCACATATTTTAAGATAATAGGATCATCGGGGATATTTTACTATTTATCCCACTGTACACAATAGGCTTACGGCGAAAATTAACTTCGTGGCTTACACAATTTTCCCTTGTGTCAGTTATTTTTTTTTTGGTTTCGCTCCCTTGCTTGGCGTGATTGTGACACAAAGGGAGGGTTCCTGTATCCATTCCCTCCCCGAGGCGTTTGGCCAGAGAACGATAATCAATTGGCGGTAATTTGTCGGTTCATTTCGCAGCAATGTTGTCACGCCTCGGGTCGTAATAAATTGTGCTTTCCAAATGTTTTGAATAAACATTATTCTATTATTAATTTTATGTTGAAAACAAAAACCTGAAACTTTTTAGCTTTAAATATGAGATTTTTATTTATATAATTGACCATAGTATTTTCACATTGACGCTTTTTCTCGACAATATACACGACATTATGTCCGAAGAAATGGATAATTATATTTCCAAATAACGCAAACAATCATTACGTTGTTGGTTACCCTACTTTTATATAATTAAGACTTTTCTCTCTTAGAATCGTTAAGCTTCATTCTTAGTATCACATTTCAAAGCGCTTATTATCTTCTTTCTTGTTCTTACAGTTCAACACTCGAGAAAACCAAGAATTTTATTAGACGTATTTTGCTTATTCCCGATATGTTTTTGTTTATCGTAATCTTCGCTATGTTTGACATTGCTCCTTTTATTTCAAGTTCAAATTCCCTAGTAAGTAAATGTAATTAAGGAGCCTATAGCAATGAGGTAACTCAATATCATATTATACGAAACCATTAGGTCCACATTAAGTAGTACATATTATGTGGTTTTAAAGTTAAATTCATTTATTTACAAATTATTTTAAGCTATGTTAAAATCAGGCAATTTTATAAAATACAACAATATTATTATCATGCAATTTATAATATTATAATTGCAAGCAGTACATAATTTTTTAGATTTAGGTTAAGAACTTTTAAGGTAAATTATGCATTTTAAATAAATTAAATATTTTGTGGTTTTAAACTTCCAGAGAATTATGCAAGTAACAATGTTATAATTAAGACTACTTAATTATAACATTGTCATTTAACAGATTATTTGATATTATGATAGGATGAGTTTTAAATCTGTTCAAATTTGTTAATTTTATATTGACACAATTGCAGTCACTTATTATATAATTGTTAGGCACAAACCAAGGAGCAACGGTCATCAACATGAGGAATTTATTCTAGAAATTTATTTCCAATGATTGGCCTGAATTTGGCTCTGTGAGGCAATACAGCCGCGAAGTTAAAGTCCCAGAAGTTTCCAGTTGTTGCAAATATGAGTTTTCCAGGTCAATCTTCTTTCTAAGCTATTTGGCGATATCTGGTATCCATTTCACGTTAAGGGATACCGGAGGACAAGTATCTTTGTTCAATGTAAATGTAACGTGGATTGATTTAGTTACATTAGGTCTAATTCGCCATTTAGAGAGCCAAGCTTGTCTCTTTAATACTATTTTTGGGTCAGCATCAGACGCCATTATTGTAGTAGGCACAAATATAGAAATTCTTGGTGAGTTTGTCTATCGTATGTAGCAAATACAGCATCGGTCTAAGAACACTGCGCTGTGGCACACCTAATAATTTTTGGTACAGTTTTGTGTTTACTTTTCCGATCTTAATTTGAAAGTGTCTATCTTTCAGGTAAGATTGGATTATTAAAAACATGTTGTGTGGAAGCAGTCTTTTAATTTTGCAGAGTAGTTCAGGGTGCCACACTTTGTCAAAAGCCTGTGTTATATCTAAGAATACGGCTGAGCAGTATCTTTTATTTTCAAAGTCTTCATTGATATATTTTGCCAACCTATGCACTTGCTCTATTGTAGTGTTTATATCTAAATCAAAATTTACGATTTGGTGCTACATAAAATAATTATGTATATGATAAATTGTTTTTAAAATATAGTATAAAATTTCTTCAACAACTCGAAGCTTCCAATTTTGCCTAAAGAAATTATAATTGGCTTCATTTTTTTATCAGATTCTAGTCAAAATTGTATATTTTGCTGCATTTAATAAAAAAATACCTGTAAGCTGGAACCTTTAATATAATTATTTGAAAAATAAATTAGTAAACCATTCAAAAATATTAGTACAGTGGCAAATTTATAAAAATGTTTTGTGTAAATGGTATTTTTGGTACGATCTAGTGAAGCTTATGCCAAATATTATAAAAATGTGATTATATGCTTCTGCAGGTTAAAATTAAATACATAAACAAGTTTTGCACATTAATCAAAACAACAAATATTTTGTTTCAAGTCGCAGTTAAGCTTTAATCTTAATCGAAAAAAAAATATTTTACTACATAGATGATTTAAATATAATATATTTCTAACTAGTTTTCTCAAATAGAAACAAAATTATGCTAACAAGTCGATTTGATAAATATAATATATGTACATACTTAATTAAATATATTAGTTAGATCTGATATTCTAATAAGGATATCATTAATTTTGAACATGTGATGATTTTATATTTTACTTCTCCATATTTATTGGGTTTTTTAAAATTTAAATACTACTCTATTTTTCTAAGACGTTCGTCCTTGGCGACCCTCAGCGACGTTCCTATGCCATTTCCATGTCTGTCCATGGCAGTATTATGGTGTCCGAGCCAAGGCACTCCATTGTCCGCTCGGACGAGGGTCTGACAGTCAGACTTGGTGTTTTCATAGGCGCATTGCTTGTTCATTGGATTTCACCAATGTAAACACGAGGATGGACGTGCTCTTTCTCGCTGCCACAATGCGGGGGATCCGCGTTGGGGTGAATATATTTTTAATTAAAAATAAAAACTGAATAATGCGCCACAGTAAAGCAAATACACGTCCGAATTTACCGAGAAATAAATATTTTATACTTGAGAATTAGAAACGCCAAGGTAAAAGTAATAAAATTTAAATTATATGAATTTTATAGCAAACTATAATAAGCTTGAACGGCGCCAGACGTTCGATAGTGACGGGCAAAAATGCCATCCCTTCAATGCACACATATTATATATCCATATTGCATGACAAAGATATTCAGCTTTTTTTTCTTTCTCCTTCCTTTATTTACACAACACTTGAACGAAGAAAAGAATTCAATAAAATATTATATCATGTCTGTGTCTATGGACGGTCGCAGTATTGGGGAAACGATTGTGTGGAAATTTATTCCCTCAAAAACCAATAAAAGGGGGATTCCGACCACATTGGTCATGGATAATCAACTGTCGATTTTCCACGAAGGTCGAGGCGAGAATATGATGTAATTAAAAATATAAAACCTTGATTTTTTCAACAATGTACATATATTGTGAATAGATAAAATCGTACCTATACCAACCGCCCCCAAGGTAAACAGAAGCTGCATATCCGAGGCATAACCGTATCCCCATTATTGGTGTCTTTGTTTACAGTGAATCCCCTTCTCGCTATTTCAGCATTTATTTTTCATAAGTGCGCGTAATATGGGCGTCAGGAGAGGATCGCTTTCTTTCAAAATTATTTGCAATTCCGAACAAAAATCTCCACGTTCGCTCTCGAAAGCTTCACTGGATGAGATTATTGTCCTCGTAATAATCTTTCCCTCTCGTTTGACCTTGAACTGGATCGATTTTTTCGGTATTGTTTGTGCATTTGGAATATTTCCGCTCGGCTCAGGAATGCGTTCGAGTTTACACAAGCATATCGCTGGGATAATGGTAGGACATCTTCGAATGCATTTTGTTGGACAAATATTGACATTGTCGCGCTCGTTCCGTCGGACACGCACTAGAAAAACCAATATGTACTACCGGAAAAATCATACGCCCGTACCTATAATATACAGGTTGGACGTCAAAATTTAAATTAAATAAATAATACTTCGATTTAAAATTCTAAAAATATTTTTTATTCCTTAAAATAATAAAAAAATAATATATTATTCGCTCTAAACATTTTTATATTTTATGTATAATATAAAAATAAATACATTTTTATCTTAATTTTTATAGTATTTTCTGTTTGATATTTTAATAACGGCAGCATTATATAATACTGAAACCGTTTACTAAGGTTTATAAATTTATAATAAAAAAATAGTAGCATTTACTGCAAGACAAGTCAAATAATCTTAATTTTTATTGAACACAAAATTTTACATAACAAGATAAAAACTATTTACATAACAAGATAAAAACTATTTACATATTTTAAAAACTTTTATAGTATAATGCGATAATCACTTTTTAATTATACACATAAAAGTGTGTATAAAAAGTGATACTATGTTATTTTAATATAATATATTGAATTAAGAGCATTTTTCTCTAGGTTTTCTAAAAAAATATATTTTTTAATTTAATTTTTTTATTAATATTCTATTTTGTAACGTCTTTATTTTTTTCTCTAAGATTTTTTACAATGTTTAATATTGGATTTGACTAGCGAATTTAACCGAGATATTTTGGGTTCTATTTTTAAAAAAATATGTCGATATTATTAAAACAATGGTAAATATTGTGTCCTTGAATTTCGTTATATCCCACATGAATGATACAACATATGTTTCAATTTCTATTTTCTAACGATTTTCTACTGCAATTTTTTTTAAAATCTCCTTACTATTTTTTATCTCTTAACTTTTTAATGGTGTTTTTACGAAAAATAATAAATCAATACGTTTTTAAACATTTTTGAAAAATATATAAAAATATTATATAAAAATTATATTTTTTTACATTTTTCATTTGCGTGGGTTATAACTAACTTTGAGGATCATATAACTGCTGTAGTTTTAAGTAGTATATCGACATTAAACTTGTTATGAAATTATCGCTTTTAAATTTAAAAATAGCGGCTATTAAAAATTTGGAAAATCATAAATTTGTTAAAAAAGTTTTATAAAAAAAAATGGTAAAAAATGTTCTTAAATATAAATTAAATTTAAATTTGAGCACAGGTTAACTGCCGTAGTTTCAATTGGTTCCATGAATAAACAGAACATGATAAAACATATCGTGAAAAATCAGAACATTTTATAACAGAACATGTCGAACCAGAACTGTGACAAAACAGAACAATGACAATTCAGAACAAGTTAAAAAATATATTTATAATTAATTTTATATTGGCAATTAATTATTTCATTCAATTTTTCGTGTTTTGTTTCAATAATATCAACATATAATTTGTTCTAAAATAGCTTTGATATCATGGCTAAGTTCGTTGATCATCCATTAGTTCGTTAATTAAAACTTTTTTACCAAAGACTTAATTTTTTTGAATAGCTGCCACTTTGAAATAAGGTAGCAGATTATTTTCAAACTTAACCGAGAAATTGACTACAGATATTTTTAAAACAACTTTCATGTTGATAGGATTAAAACTACGGCAGTTATCGTGCCCTTAAATTTCGTTGTGTTAAAAAAATACAAAAAAGATTTTTTATTAAAAATTTAATTTAATTTGTATTTCTATTTTTTCAACGTTTTTTTTACATCTTTATTTTTTTTCTAAAACTTTTTTAATGTAGTTATGATTTTTTAATTGTTTTAAATGGCGGCCATTTTAATTTAAGATGGCGAATGAGACTAACTATCGATCTTAGCCGAGAAAGTATATTTTTTGAAAATGTAATGTGTTTTTAAAAACCGTTACATTATATTATATAAACAGGATGTTTTAATAAATAAATTTAGACACAAGCTTTCATTTGCAATGTGGCGAACATTTTCAGGAGCAAAATTAAATGTGTGGTTTCTTATTTTCATTACAGCATCTTTCTTTTATCTCGCAAAAACGTTTCTTAAAAAATCTACCTAAAATGAAAGATTATATTATATTTTATTTATAATATTTCTATACTGTCAGTAGTTAATTTTTATTATTAAATCATGTTTGAATATTTATCGAAGCAAACTATAATTTTTAATAATATTAATGTCGCTTCTGTTTTCATTATTCAAAAAATCGCTTATTATTATTGTTATTTTTATTTTGTTCTTATCACTGATGAAAACTGAATCAAAGAGTCAAATTATTTCCTCGAAAGTTTGTCGTATATAATAAAAATAGGCAGTCGATTATGCAGCAGAAGAATAATGTATATATTATTAAAGGATAAGGAAAATATTTAATATTATAAGAATATAAATAAAATTATTTACACTTATATATTTTAATTTTACAGCACCATATTGCTCTTATATATAATATTATATTACTACAAAATTTTCAGAACTGTATCTGTAACTTGATTGCAAGTTATAATTACATTAAAATAAAATACAAAGAAATCATTTTGTTTATTATTATCATATTATAATACATAAAATTATTATGTATTAACTTTAATGATAACTACAGAGATTTCCTTTTTAAGCAAATATTTATATATGTATATTTCTAAAAATTAAACTTGCTTTATTGGATTAGTCTTATTTTCACAAAGCCGTAGTATTAAGTTTAATATAAATTTATTCGGTTACATATTCGAATTGAAGAATGTAAAATAATATTTAAAATTTATCTAACTTTAGAATATATATACAGATGATACAGTTTTATTTTAACACATGATACAATCATAGATACATTTTTTCCTATATTAAAATGCATAGTTAAGAAAGCAAAATATCAATGAACATATCTGAAAGCAAGATTTTAGCACGTTATATATACATTTAATAATATCCAGCGTTAAGTTATTAGTTAAGTCAGTGACGAATATCTGAAAAACTTGATTAAAAATCACATATGACCCTAGAAACTACTTCTTTTGTGTTATGAAGTCAGTATTAGTGATTATTGTATAATTATAATTCTGATCAATCATCACAGATTATGTTTTTTTCGATTTTTCTAATATCATAAATAATAAAAATATAATTTAAATCTATTGATTATATCCTGTAATAGTGTTTTATTGTTTACTTAGTAGTCGCTGATTTTGTTTACCCCGTTGTAATGCATTGTGCTAACGACTGTCATGTTGCAACGGAAGATTTAAAATAAATAAGTAATATAATTTATTTATCTTTCTACTGTGTTGATTTATGAAACTGAAAATGTGTCACCCCTTCTAGTATCGCGACTGATGGGGTCAACAGCTAGCAGCATGAACCACGCCATGAACAACATGTCCGGATTGGCCGCTTGTTCTGTGGCCGACTCAAAACCCATGCAGTTCCCTTTGGCACAAAGACGAAAACGCAGGGTACTCTTCACTCAGGCTCAGGTACTTTATTTACTTTTACTCTTATATTTTTTACAAACTCTCGCTTCTTCTCCCAAATGTATGTGGTTATATATGTATATTATATATTTATTTCTTTTAACATTATAATAATACTTTTTAAAATTAAATTATGCATTATTAATAATAAATTATATTTTACAACTTTTGTGTTATCTTTCTTCGTTTTTTTAAATGAGAATGATACTAGCACTAAAAATAAATATCCATTTGTATGTGTTTTAGTGTGAATATTTATTATTAGTACTAGTATCATATTCATTTAAAAAATGAAGAGAGATAACATAGAAGTTGGATAAATATAATTGTTTATTATTAATATGTAATATATTTTAAAAGTATTACTACGAACTGTTTTAAAATATTGACAGTGTGTTATTATGTATATATTATACTTAATGCTTCTATTATTATTACTAATAATACACGATTTAATTATTCTCATTATATTCGCATAGGTACTTATAAACAACTGTTAGGTTTATATGTAATATATATATCGATTTGCGTGGATCTGGATTATTACTATATAAAGCGAATATAGTTTATATAGTCTATAAATTATTTAAATTATGATACTATAGTTTGCTTAGACTTGTGGTTTTAATTTAATTTTATTATAAAAACATTTGTATGTATTTAAGCAAATTGAAATTTATTGTTCTAAATTACAGAAAAACTCTTTGATCGAATTATTGAAATTCGATGAGATTTTTCAACGTTGAAAGTATTGAAAAAAAATATCAATATCCAAGTGCAATTATTCATAGATAAAGATAGTATTTTGAGCATATTTTTCAACACACTTATGCATTTTAGTGTGAAATTTAACACAATTTTAATATATGGATGTATGTATATACATATATAGTACGTATTCTGCATAAATCAAAGCTTTCCAAAAAGCTCTCAGAGCTTATATTGAATATATTTGGTATTTTTCTAATTTTTTATATTCCAATAGTTTTTTAAATAAAATATTGTAATATTTAAGTGGAAGTAAAAACACCTATTGCCTTTACAAAAAATTATTAACTTTCGAATTGCAACTTGAAATGCAAAGTATGATTTTATCTGAGGATCAAAAATACTGTGTAATATTTGGATAGTTTCAGATAAAGTTTAATACCCGTCAAACAATTAAGCCAATATCAACCGCTACTGAGCAGGTGTTTTCAATAGCGGTAACAATCAAAGTAAAGTTAATAACTAGTTTAAAATACGAATCGTTATAAAAAATAAAATACATTTTTTTAAATACGTATTATTATAATTACAATCTATAATATGATTTATTTTAATTATTCAAACTTATTTTTCATACTGTGTTGCTATTCGAATAGATAGAGTCGCTATTACCAATCTAATTTAATGATTAATTAGGTCATTCCAAACGAAAAAATATGAAAATGTCATTACATGTAGAAGATTAAAATTTTGCTATATCCAAAAATAACTCGAATTTTTTATATTAGAAAATCATGCAAAATTCGCAAAAATGCATGTATTATGTTTTAGTATATTTTAGTAAGTTTTGATACTGTAGTTTTATTTGTAACTAAAAACTTTGCAACAGTAATATATCTTTTTGTTTAAAAAATTTTGATTAAATTTTACTACTACATCTAAGATAAATGAATATTTTGAGAAACTACTGCAAATGTTTAAGCAATATTTTTATCGGGGAACCTTAGGGTTCAGCGGAACACTAATTGTGAGTTTAGGTTTAATTCATTGTTAATTTTTATATCGATTATAATATTTTAAAAGGAATGTAGAATTGAAAATGTTTGACTCTGATGCAAATATTTTAAAATTAGAAGGTCGAAAGAATATTGTTATAAATATGAGTATGGTTAATTTTTTTCGTTCCTTTTTTATGTTATTTGCAATATAATAAGAGATTTGTTTTCTCTAAGATTATTTTAACGTTCCATCTATGTTTTTTTTGTCAAACACAAACAAACACAATGTCGCTTGATAAATATAATAAAAAGCCATCACATATTGATTATGCAAATTCGTTCGCACTCGACTCGACGCGCTGTCAAACGACATCGCCTTTCGCGTCGCTCGACAGCCTTTCGAAACGTAATGAATAAATATTAATTTCTCAATACTGCCTAAATGATTTTTTGTCCTCTACGATGCGAAACTTCGTCCGGTCAGTAGATAATAATTTCGTAAAGCGACTGAGAATTTGTAAACGGCCCGGCCCGTCGGAGGCGGCCTTGCGCAAACATGGCCACGTTGAAAAATGCCTTAAAAATACAAACAGCAGGAACGGCGAGGAGTGACAAAGACCGCAGTGTAAACACGACGAGGCCATCTTGAAAAATGTTGAATGTCATCCGACAGAGATGACCCTCCGATTCGATAATTTTCCATTCCCAATGGAAGGAATGAATATCGATTTTGCGTTCGAAAATTTTGCTTTTGCATAAAAAAAGCTTCAGCAGTTATATTAAAAATGGTTTAAATCAGCACATAGCAAATGTCTCAGCTCCTATAGTTTATGTGTAAAAATGCGATACAAATACGAGAAGCCTAATTTTAAATACACGTAAGTGCGTTCATCTCTCGAGATGAGAGTGAAATTCGATCTGAGAGATGCCGAAAGGAAAGACTCGACCTTTAAAACGGTCCATGAGTTCGTATAAGTATCAAATACCTCAACCAGGAAAAAAACTGGTAATTAATAATTAAAAAAAATACAAACAATATGGAGTAGTTTGTCATCACTCAGCGCTTCCGCGTACAGCCACCGTTTACTCGACTATGGTTATTAATTATGAAAATAATAGTCAATTTGAGTACGCCTGTTTGAACAGCAGCATTGTTGATCTTGGCTAAGTGCATCGCGGCTACTGGACGTTAAATTTTCGCTTATGAAAAAAAGTCAAGCACTCGAGAATCCGCAACGGTTCCCAACAAGCGCGCGCGGCGATCGACTGTCGTTGAGTCGGCGCGCGGTTTGAGAACCCTTCATTGTTTATGGAGATCAATTGTGCGACTTCAAATACTCCAAGCAAGCCAACGTTTGTGGGCTTAAAAGAGCGTAACCATTAAACGACTCTCCAAACAAAACTTGGCTGCTCCTTTTGGCGTGCGATACTCTACACGCGGCTCAATCGATATTCATATCGTAGAGTGATACGATTATGCTTGAGCCAATTTGTGAATGGAGATATAAATAGACATGTTGATATATAAATACGTATAATTTTCTATTGTATTAAATTTTTAATACGTGAGTACCGCAACTATTTCAAGTATATGCAAATATAAACAATAATAAACATAGAAAAACTCGATCGCAAAACATATTGGAACAAAAAAATCGTTTTTTTAATGAATATAAAAATTCACATTTGAATGTTTATTTTTATTTTATTAACCCTTTGAGCATTATCACAGTATATATACGGTGGTTTCTTTCATTGTTTTGAGGTACCCCAGATAGTTATAATATAATATAACAAAAGAAATAATATAATGAAACATTGTATTTATATAATATATTTAAATTTTATTTAATGTAAATAATTTTAATAGAAAATAATAGCAATAAATTAAAGTGATTGAAATAAATGAACATTTTATATTAATTTTATAGGGACATAATAGCGTAGTCCGTAACGTCTCAGACTAGCAACTCTGAGGTTGCGGGTTCGAGCCTCGGCAGCGGCACTCGATTTTTTATATATAAAAAAATGCGCTATTAAAAAAAAAAACCGGCCCCAGCTGCAGTGACACTTTATACCAAGGCCTTACCCTTTTCTTTATTCAAAAACTTGAATAAAGAAAATTGTTTTATACACTGTGGCAGGTCGTGCCATCCTGCTTGAACTACATGCCTTCCATACCTTCCACTTAACTCGCACGTAAGGTGCCCACAAGTTAGACTAAAATAAAGTTTAAAATAAACGATCATTTAAACTTAAATAAATTAATGGTTTAATTTTATTTTTTTTGCCGCTGAAAAGACTCATTTAGTTGTTGTTATCAAAATTGATTATAAATTATATAGCACATAATAATTATAATTAATAATATAGATGTCACCGATTCCCAGACTTTCAGTCTGGTGGTTAAAACTTATTTGTAGGTATTCGTTATGTCTGATTGACTTACTCAGTTGGTACAGATGTGTCCGTTGTAACGCACTGGGCTTACGCCTGGCAAGTTACAACGGAAGATTTCATATAAATAAATATATTTTTTTAAATATTGATAGTCTTTGAATTGATTTAAAAATCCACAAAAGTTAAAGAATCATATATAAAAAATATGTACAATACATTAACGAAATTTAATAATAGAAAAGTGTTTTAAAATAAATTATTAAAACATACTAAATTAGTATGTTTTAATAATTTATTTTAAAACACTTATTTTACTACTTTTTTGTATTAGTATTACTAATACAAAAAAGTAGTAAAATAAATCAAAGCAATAAAACTGTTTTTTTTAAATTTAATGTAAAAAATAATAAATAGATAACACAAATAATTATGGAAAAATTTGTCAAATTAACTCACTTCCAAGTGTATACTAACAAATTAACAAATGTATATAAATTACTCAAAGAGTTAATTAAAAATATATAACCTTCTCCGATCTTTCCGAAAGCCCCTTTTTACATCGTTTGCATTTTGATTTTTTCTCTCTAGGAAGTGTAGAACGATCGAAATAAATGATCGGAAGAAGCAAGGTCTGGAAAATGTTATGGATGAGAAAAACCCTTCCAGCTAAGTTCCTTGATTTTATGGTAACATTGGGACGCGCATTGTAGACAAATGCAAACTATTATTTTTACTTCCTCGTGTAAGCAATCCAGTTGATCACAATATAAGCTTGCTTAAGAATTTTATAATGCACAATCTCTTTGCAATTCCACCATACACACAAAATAACATTTTATACAGTGAGCCCCGGGCTTCGAGGTATGTTTTGCTACTTGACCTTTAGATAACCACTGTTCTACGTCGACTGTTGTCCTACAAAACCCATTTCTCATCTCCGGTTATCAAATGATCAAGAAGCTCTCGGTATATGCGAATACGCGTCAACATAGTTTCTTCGCTAAATTCGTGTGGAATTCGTACACATTGTCTCCAAGCCTTCCCAACATTTTAGATATGTCTATGCACTACTGAATTGGACTGGTTTAGTTTTTTGACTAGCTTTTTCCAGGATTAACTTCCATTTTTACGGTCAGGAAATCATCGTTTATCTTTGATTGTCTAGATTTTTTAAAACCATCTTTGACATTTATGTATATCCAATTAATCACTTTCTACTATACAATTGTTTTTTGGGTAATTTTTTAAATAAATTTATTTAACAAGCAATTTTGAATAAATTATTCACGTAGTTAAAGTTCTACCATCGTAAATTTTGGGGCCCAATTTTTGTTAAATATCAGAATATAGAGTCCAGATATTATTTATTTTATTTTTATTTTATTAATTTATTTAGCTTAATAGCTAATCTTTACATCTAACAAATTTAGTAAACATATATAAAAATATATAAAAAATACATAACAGAAAGAAAAAATATACAATAATAAAGACTTAATATTATAATATTTTATTTCTATATGTACGAAGGTGTTTTTTTATTCCATTTATAAAACCCGTTATATTTTTGCTGTTTCGGATTTCTCTTGGAAGACTATTATATAAATTAAAACCTCCGTACATAATTCCCCTAGCCGTACTCGTTTTCTTATACTTAATTATTTTTAAATTTTCTTTATTTCTAGTATTATATTTATGTACATCTTTATTTCTTATTAAATAGATATGCATCAACATAGATAAATACTGATAAATAATGATTTGAAATTAAAAAGCGACATTTATTGTGGGATTAACTAATGTATTTTAATATATTTCATTCCTATAGTACAAAGTTTTGCGCGCATTTAAATTATTTGTATAGTAGAATATTAGTTAGAAAAGTGCTTGTTAAGTTTAATTAATAATTATATAAACGAGGCGTTAGGAATATTAAATATGAACTCAAAATGTTCATTTTGAGATAAATGAATTTGGTTGAAATATAGAAAATCAAGTGATTTATTTTTGTGTTTTAATTTCGGTAAATTTTTCATATCTATTCAGAATTGTGTAATCGCATGAAAAATTATTTCATATTTTAAAAGATTCCAGTTATAAACTGTTTTCAATGCTAAAACTTTGCTTTGTTGCTCAGTGTAATATAATTTCATTAAATGACTCTCTACAAATCAATCTAATCATTAATATTCGAATACCGAATATATTCGCCTATTTTTTAACTATTTGTTATTCAAATAGTAGTCAAAATGTTCATAAGGTATTAGTTTTAAAATTTTTAAATATTTATAACAGCTATATGCATAACAACTAATAGTCAACAAGCAAAATAATGAAGAAAAAAACACTTTGCAATTGCCGAAATTTCATAAATTACTCATATATTCATATTCATGGCTGGTATTTTTTTTTTCTCTTTTTGTCTGTGTATATTTATTAGTAGTCATTTTGATAGCAGAAATTCAAAAATTTGGGAGTAATATTTTAAATTTGTTATTATTTTTCAAATTTAAATAAATAGTAGCTACTGTTTGTTGTTTTTTTTATTGTAACATTTTAATAACAGCAACTAAATGAGTCTTTTTAGCTGCATAAACAATAAAATACAACCACGAATTTAAAGTTTATAGCATAGAATGCTCGTTTATTTTAAAATTTATTTTAGTCTAACTTGTGGCTTAAGTGGAAGGTATGGAAGGCATGTAGTACAAGCAGGATGACACGACATGCCACAGTGTATAAAACAATTTTCTTTATTTAAGTTTTTGTATAAAGAAAAAGTCAAGGCCGAGGTATAATGTGTAATAATATTATCGTTGCTGAACGGAGTAAAAATTAAAGCAAAAAAAATATTTTTGACAATTTTCAAAAATTTATATAGAAACTCACAATACTAGTCCTTAACAATATAGTACAATTTGCGCTTATACGAAATCAAACTTTACGAGATTTACTTGCAATATTCTGAGAAATTAAATTTGTATATTTGTTTTATACATTCATATGTACCTACTACATAAATAAATAAATAAGTTCATCATTTCATATTTATTTTGTGTTTTTTAATAGAACACATTACAGACGAGCTTTCAAATTTTGCTTAAATAAATACTAATTAACGTTTTTAAAAAAATAGTAACTACTTCCCAAGCTAAATTAATCTGAAACGTTTATCAAAAAAAGTTAGAAACATGATTAAGAACATTATTTGGACTTCGTTAATACAAAAATCTGAATGGGGTTAATTTGTACGTTGTTTCGTCGAAACACGGTGTTTTATTGGTTTAGTATGTTAAAGGTTATTGATATTGAGCAGCAACTCTGCGTAAACGGCGGTTAAAGAGCAATGATCTGCGTGAACATTTAAAGGATATTTTATTTCATAAATAGATGGAATAAGTATGCTTTTAGATTTAGTAAAAATATTGTTTTACGCTTTACTTTAAATTTTGTTCTTATTAGGACACCTTTATATATGTTCAGTTCATTCACGCAGATAAATAAAGCTTGGGAAGTAGAAAATATTTTTTAAAAACATTAATTGGTACTTATTTAAGCAAAATTTGTAAAGCTCGTATGTTATGTGTATTAGAGTAAACGAAATAAATATGAAATGAAACACCTAAAATGATGATAAAATTATTTATATATTTATGTAGTAGGTACATACGGATGTATAAAACAAATATAAAATTTAATTTCTCAGAATATTTTCATTCAACATTACGTAATAGCAAATTCCTATTTTGTTAAATAAGGTATGAGAAAAAAAGATCAGAATTTGTAAATATACTCAAAATTGTAAAAAAAATATATTGCGTTCCAAAAAAAAAACGCTCCCGTGGCGCACCCTGCGTTATTAGAATATGTAAACGGCACAAAATATGTATAAATATTTACGTCATCGTATTAAACATTGGTCACGTAAAAATATTTGCACAACAGAATGACTTTGATCCAAGAAAGTCAGAAGCTTGTGCAAGCAACGAATAAATTACCGACGCAAATATCAATAATATAAATTATACATATATGTATATCGCTAGGTACCCTTCGATTTCAGATCGAATCACGGATCGGTTCTCGCAAACGCACTAATGAGACCCCGGGTACCGGTACTCGCGGTAGGAAGTGAGTCCAGAAGTCATTTTGTGTGTTCCTTGCCTACGATGGGTAAACACATCAAGAACGGAGTAAATAATAGCCCGCAAGACTTTTTTCGGAGACGTGCTTACAATTCATTTGCTCTGTTATAAGAGAAGTCAAAACAAATAGAGCATCTTGTTTGAAACGTGATTCAGCACGCTGTCGATTCAGAATACTCGGCTAAGTGCGTAAATTAATCATACAAATACCACGTTATATTTATTAATTTCGTTTTATATCAAATAATACATTATTGTTATTTTTATTATAAAACTTTACATATGTATTAATAGAATAATGTCAAATTACTTTCTCTTTAATATGTTTTTACGCCTTATAACAATTCCAGTTATAGAAAAACAGAGCTAATATATATCTTTAGAAAGAGAATTATTCATTTTGATACGTTTAATTATTATTGTGAAGTTCTTATGCAAAAAAATTAAAGGTAATCTGAATAGTGTGAATTATTTTTCGAATAAAAATGTTATGGGATGTGGTAGAATTTTCCTGCAATTAATTCAAAATTACAATAATAATAAGCAGTATTAAATATATTTTCTATAATTGATAATCTATAAAAACGTAATTTTAGAAGATCCACTAAATGCTGTTTTATAAAAATATCTAATCTTATTTGATCCTTGATTTAAAAACCACACTAAAAATAAAAATTAAAAATTGTTCTATATTGATAAAATGAATTTCGTTCTGCAAATTTTAATTCTGTTTTGACTTCTAAATGTACAGATAAATCGATTAGTATTATAAATTATAGACAGATTACAAGCAATTTTGCAATTTTTTTTTATACAACAGCTTTGTTTTGAATGATTCATAATTGAAAAAATAGTACTGCTGTTACTCCACACCGGACAATGTGCCTAATAAATTTTATTTTTTATAGTTAACGCGCACTTTCTATAATATTAAATATCGGTCTAAGGGCCGCAATGGCGGCAAACCTTTTAGAGCAAAGTTTATAAATGTATATTAAATTTAAGCTTGGATTCCAGGTGTAAGCCCAGCTATTTGACGCTTGTTTTCCATTTGGCGTTATTGCCCTTTTCATATAGGAGAGATGGTGGCAAAGTTTGTCTACATTTTGCGAAAATAATTGCCTCTGTTTTAATTCAGTTGATTTTAATTTTCCACCTCTCAAAATATTTATTTAAGATTTCAATTTTTAATTTATTCGCGATTGGTTTAAGACCGTTAGCACTAGTCAAAATAGCGTACATAGATCAACGAGTATTTTATATTTTTGGCATATACAAAATTAAGAGGATCGGCCCGAACAAACTTCTCTTAGGAACTCCAGCTGGAATTTTACGCGGTTCGAGTGTTCATTATTTAGTGAAAAGACATAGCTTCTTATTTTCTTGTTTTTGTATAGTTTATAAATCAAACCATCATGCCATACCGTTTCTAAAAATTTAAAACCATAATTTTAACGAAATATCTTTAAGTGATTTTTTAGTATTGGGATTTTCTATATAAATTGTGCTTAGATTTGCAATATTATTATTTTTGTTTATCGGGTAGATTTCGATGTTAGAAAGGGTATTTTAAAAGGTTTTTTAAATGCGGTTAAAATCGATCTGTACTTTTACATTTGAATTGAGTAATATCGTTTTTGTGGCAAAAATTTTGTTGTACGTTTTATTTTCAATTTGGCACACTACACATTGTTAATAATTAAAACTATACATATGTATAAATAAAACAGCTTTTGCAAGTATATATTTAAAAAAATATTGAAACACTCAGGCAAGACTCAAATTAATTACGAGAAAATAAATCACGTAAAAAATATATAATATTTATTTATTAGTATAATATATATTAATTAACATTTTAACATTAATTAGATTATACTTTGATGTAAAACTTTAATATGTTTGGATAGTTTTCGGTAGCTTTGTAATAATTTGAGTAAATACATTAAAATGACTGTTTAACTGTAATATGTTTTATTATTTACAAATTTCTGCCGAATTATCATTAAATATTAGAACTATATATTTTCCGGATTATGCTCTAAATATATTCAGCTGATCTTTTTAGGTGCTAAGTCCGAAACTATTGCATATTGCAGTTTGGTATACTTGAAAAATTAACTAAAAGCAAATCTCAGCGACACTAAAACCATGAAATAATTCGTAATAATAATAAAAGGCATAAATATTTTTTTTAATATTTACCTGAGTTATTTTATATTTTTAGTGTTACTTAATAGTAGCTGATTAAAAAAATGCAATTGAACAACGAATATAATTTTTTATATTAAACACGATTGGCAGTCGTAGAATATAATTTATTCCACACATCATATTGTATTATATTTCATCGCTGATATTTGACGGTATTCTATTTACACAGTCGACGATTTGTACACTCCGGGTGGTGTTAGGTCTCTTTGGCAAGCACGAAGCTCTTGAAATATGTCAGGTTAAGTCAGCGACCAGCTCCGAGACGGGTTCGCCGAGGTAGCTTGTTGGTTTAAGTTAAATTCACTGTACTAACGGTCAACAAACGTTGGGAAATACGTACGTACATTTCGTGTTTGAAATTATTAATGGCAGAAGCTGATATGTCCTTGGGTCAATATTTGATCACGATGATTGGAAGCGGATGATCATTTGACGTTAATGCTGTGATTATAGCGTAACCCTAAAACGAGGCCGTGGAAACTGGTCTAGATAGTGCCTAAATTTATATATATGATATGCGGTCACGTGTTCTAATTATTGACTCAGTAACGCTTGTGACGTCGTAAAACGGTTTCATTAGAAGCCTCTCCTTGAAAGAACAGTTTTTTGTAGATCAGCTTCAACAATGTTACTCAATCTTTTTTCATCAAAAACAGATGGAGGTCTGAGGGGCTCGTTTCCATAGTTAATATCGCTAGAACGAAATTTTTAAAAACCTTACAGTTCTCTGACTAACAAAACCATCGCCAAATCACAAATTGATACTTCTGCGTCGCATTGTGTTTTAATTAGAACAAAAATATAATCGATGCTCTAGATTAGAATAATAACTTATAAACGCTGAAAATTGATCTCTTCTCATCGATCATTTACACTATATTTAAATGCCCCAATCCCAAGAAAATTTGCGCCAGCTTCTGGTACGGGGATGGTGTGTTTGCCACCACGACTCCACCACCTCCACGGCAACTCAGTACCGGCTGCATTGAGAGCAGTGCAAACAACCCCTCGCGAGCTGTTACCGCTTCTGTTTGCTCTCCCCACACCCCCAAAATATCCCACCATTGCGATCACGTGACCAGCCACCCTGATTGCATTGCCAGTCTCGGTTCGAAAGCGAGTTCCAAATACGATAGATTCGGCAGCGATATTGCGAATTTGCCACTACTGACTGTACATATTTTAGTTTTATTAAGGATATATTTTGCATTCTTTCAACTTTTATTGCTGTAGCATCACCACTACATTTTCACGGGCCTCCACTGAATTTCGGAAAATTTATAATAATTTTAATAAAATACAATTTATAATTAAGAAAATGGCAAAAGTTTAAACGGTTAAAACAACCCTTATGCTATACAGAAATTTTACACTATTTTTTGCTGTAAAAAATTTCGCAATCATAAAATAAAGTTTAATTAAAATACTTTCATGAGTCGATTAATCGTCTTCACACCTGCACCACCTCGCATTTCAAAACATAATACATACTAAAACTTAACACAAACAAGATACGCATATAATCATCACGATAGTCAGCTAAAAATGTCACTAAATTTTAATTATAGAACGCAATATTTTTAAATTGAAATGGTAAATTCGTAAAGTATTTTTATTTCTATCTATATCATTAGTTATCCGCTAAAAGGTCTCGCTTTTATACTATCTAATAAAGCATTGCTTTTGACCAATATTGCATTATGATCAGAACGAACAAAAAAATATTCACATTTGCCAATAAAGAAAATTTAAAGAGCTAAGGAATTGTTACGATGTTATCATTATGAAAGGCGTTACAATAAACAGCTAGTGATACATTCTTAAAACAACCAAATTGTCGACTAAAGATTTTAATTTCAATATATTTATTATTTTTAAACTATTCGTATTCTATATCTATTCCTTTACATTTATAATAAAGCTTTTAATTTATAGATTAATATTACACAAACTTTAAATAATGTTTTGTATTTTATTAAAACGTGTAATATTATTTCTGCGTACTAATTAATATTGTAATAGTATTAACTAACGAATATTCGGAAAATCTAAAGATATTTTCTATTTTACATTTTCAAATGTTTAATCAACTCAATAATTCTGATGTATTTGTAAATATCTAGAGATTTAGTGGAAAGCAAATCTCAGAAAAAACTTATATATCTAGTTTTGTTACTTACTTAACTGATAATCATCAAGTGTTAATTAAGACAGGAACTAGTTATATTATAGATTATATATATTTTTTTACACATGATAAAATTAAATGTAAATGTTACGTTTGAGCGTATTATATTATTAACCCGTTTTATTAACTTAGAGTTCTAAGCTTATTTTTCAGTTTAAATTATTGAAGTATATGTATTTATAATATATTTATTTATATCGCGTTTAGTGCAAATCTATCCCTTTTCCATTAGAATATTGGAGGCACTTGTTGAGGGCTCTTTGTTTATATTTGCTCACCCTCTGTGGACCTAGCCTCCGCCCCCGTAGCTTCGAGCCCCCACGGCAGGTGCCCCCATTTAGATAAGCAAACACCGAAGGGATATAGCTCGCGAGAATATTTAATATTTTATTGCACATTAGTCATCATTATATTTTGTTTTTCTTTCTTTCAGGTTTACGAGCTGGAGAGGAGGTTTAAACAACAAAAGTACCTATCGGCGCCTGAGAGAGAACATCTAGCTTCGTTAATACACCTGACACCCACGCAGGTAATAATGATTTATTTATTGCGACATGATATTTGTTTCGCTGCATCGACTAAGAGTGTCATGCAAAATGGCACTCCTGCCACCTCCTCGTTTACATCCTCTTCAAAGCAAGAGGCCATTCTACGGATGCTCGACACGCCGTCGACATTTTCGATGATTTGTGAAAATAACTGTCGACGAGCAAACATTTCGTAATGCTCGTGCCCGATAGGTAGCCCAATGAAAATTGTCTAATTTTTTCTTGTTTGCTAAGACAAGATCCAAGGCTGGATCTCAATGTATGAGACCAGTTGTCTGTCATTGTGGTTTTTAATTTCACAGTAATCGAAATGAAATATTTACATATCGATATGTTACTTACGTGTATTATTTTTTCTTCATTCATTGAGACAATCGCTCGAATAAGTACAATAACACAAGTTTAATTGTGAAATATATTTGATTTAACGGTTTCCCATTTTACTGATTTGTGGATACATCAGATGGTATTTTACACCAATCTTGAAATAAAATGCTGTGTATGATGCGGATCGTTGACGTCAACAATCAGTAACGAAAAATTTCTCTAAAAGCCAAGAATAATCTGCTTAAAAAAAAACTGGTAGAATGAAGGGTAATGAGGAGATTTTTAAAACGTAGAAATATGAGCAATTAGTAATTTTTTGAATTAGCAGAATTAAATTGTATCATGTAAATTGAATTAATTATGAAGAAATACAACTTGAGCCGCATAAGTTATTTGCTAATTGAGGCAAATATTACTATCGCAAATAGTTCTTAGATAGATCTTGCAGTGTAAATATTGTTTGCAATATATTTATTATATATTAAAAATAAAGTAGTGCAACTCAAAAAATTCCACCGACACTTATTCAAACTACTCGTATTGTGTCCTATGTTCTAACTTTTCAATTTGCACAGTACAAGCTTATCTTGGCGAGTATCCGGGGGCGCTTTCCATTTAGCTAATATGACCGGTCGCGGAAGGCTGCCAGACTTCATCTCGCGGCCAAAGTGCTCGGCAAACAGCCGGAGATGGTTCCATTACATATTTTTGTTACAACTTAATACGGTTCCGCTATGAAGTTACATCCCCTTCTTTTATTGCGATAAATGTTTACTCACCTCTGCAAATACCGGGGTGACGCGAGTCGCGATACAAATTCTCAGAATGAACATGACGATTGTCGATTTTATTATGACTGCATCTTTAACGAACAATGCGCTAGCGCAGAGCGTTCCAAACCTTCCAAACTTATTTAAAATTGTGTCAATGTTATCGGTGGCTCTGAAAGTTGATTATAAAGCTCAATTGTTCGCTTATTACCGGTATCATAAATAATTAAATAAATTGCATATAATACGTAAAGTTGAATTAATAATTCAAATGGCTTAGTATTTGATGATTAAATGTTAGCTAAAAAACGTTAAAATTGCTTTTTAGTATACTTCCATTATGAAAAAGGATCGATTTAAATGTATGCTTATAATATTAGGATAATTTTTTTCACTATTTGGCCTCAATTTTTCGTTGCCAAACTATTATTTTTCTTTGAAAATTATACAGAAATTTAAGTATAGAATGGTTCTTTATGTTTTTTGCCAAAAAATATTATTTCCGTTATTATTTATTATTAAAGCGTTCCGTTATTATTTATTTAGTCTTTCATCATTACGTTTACCGGTTTTAAAGCAATATCCATTATTAGTAATCATAATAGAAATAAATAAAAAAATCTAAGTAGTGTGCGTAATACGCAAACAAGCAAACAACTTGGAAGGCTTGGAAGAGTCTGGTCTAATTTATCTAATCATTTATTTAATATAAAAATGCTTCATAATAAATTTTAGGTTGTTTTACATTATATAAAATAGTCGATTTTTTAGTGCGATATAAATACAATTTTTGTAATCAAAATATGATCCATTTAAAGAAATGGTATCTTGTAAACGATTTGTGAAATCGGCAAATGCTTTAAAATTATCACTTTAAAATCAATCAAAATATTATTTTTACTACAATTAAAATAATCAAAATATGCTTTATTTACAAAAATAGTAAAAATTATAAAATAATGTGATAATTTAAGTATATTTCATTGCTATGTTGTCTTTAGCCTCTAAAGCAATATTTGTTTTGGTATTTTGTGCTTGTATAAGGTTGATCTTATTGTAGTCACCTATATACGAGATTAGTAGATTAGTGTGGTTTCGCGAAATATTTTTATAATATTTTCTGGTATGATAATGACGGTGATCTTTAATTGTTGGTATTTGAAAGCTAATATGTATTTTTTTTAAGATTAGTTTAAAACTGGTGTTTTTGGCAACTTTTATGAGTTAGCCAAGAATATATTTTGTATATTGATTTGTTTGATAATAATGAATTGAATGGGTTATATATTAAGATTGTTTGATCTGAAAAAATCTCACGAAGATTGATTATGCATTTGCAACCACACTTATATATTCCCCCGCAAAACCATAGAAGTAATTGTGGAATAGAAATAATTTGCTGAGCTGTCAAGTACAGTTATGAACTGTTTAATAATGGTCCTGACAGCGGACGCCTGCCGGACAGCGGATTTGCATTGGGCCGGATTAGGCACAGAATCTAATAAATAACACAATAAAAAATATCGTTTTACTGAATTAGATTTTTAAATTAAGAAGAGACTAATGTGGCGTATATAAGGGTCACTTATATTAATTATATTATCATACCTTGCTTGATAATTAAACGACATTTTTTCATATTTATTATGCGTTAAAAAATATTATTTTTTTCCAATTAAAAATATGCATTTTATTATTTTAGTGCAATACTTTAATATTAATTCTCATTGAGGACCTGGCCACAATGCCGTCCAATCTCGTGTTATGACTGGTGTTAATAAACAATGAGGCTTTATAATATAATCTGGGCATTATCACAGCGGCGGCGCCGCGTGGGGCTTAGCGCTACGCCCCCTCGACACTTGGTCAAATTCAGTACGACCAGTCATAAACAGTTCTCCTCGATCTTTCACGGTGGACTGCGACAATAATAAAAAGGGGGCTTTTAATATCGTATCGAATAAAACTAAACATGCACACGTTCCGCGTTAATTATTTATAATTCAATATTACCCTTTTAACAGAATTATCGTCGCGTTGGCTAGACTGTTTGATTGCTTTTTTAATTGTGGTCCAAATGCGCAGAATTCCGTTCATCTCAGACCGCGCGCCCGCGAATCTCCGCCCTCACACGTTCCTCATTACGAGCGGCGTTCGCGGCGACCCTCGTCGGCCGTCATCGAATAATGATGGCTTCTTGGGGGGCATTGTTCAACAGCCAAGTGAACAACCGACATTTCGCTTTCATTATTATTTGACAATCACAAAATTGCCAAAGCGGGCGCGTTTCCTCGTTATGCGAGCAGAACGGAGGGGTAGATTCGTCGGGACGCTTGATTGGGGTAATTATTTATGAAGTTCGAATTTAACTTAACCCCCAGATGCGCAGAATATATACTTTAAAAAGGTTTCTTAATTTATTTTTTTTGTGAGGAAGGTATTAAAACTTATAAAAATAGTATATTAAAATAAACAATAAATCATATTGCTTTAATAATTAAAAGAAAAACAATCGGAGTTATAACATAGTATTTTTCAATAACGTAATTTTGTTTTTGTACTATACACAAAATTAGCTAAAATATAAAAAAAAAAATAACTGACTACTAAAGGGGCCTTTGGGGCGTAAAATTAAAAAAAAATATTTTTTTTTTGAAAAGTTTTACGAATTTTGTATGTTGATTCTAAGACTTCTTGAAGTTTTGTTTTAGTATAATAAAAAATATTATAGCAAAATCGATTTCAAGTCAAGGTGTTTATTTTAGTTAATATGTTAATTTAACTATTTAAATAAATATCAACAAAAAAAACGACCTTGTGTATTTTATTAAGTAAGCCGAAAGGATATAGCATACACTTCTATACAGATTAGGTATTTTTTAAATTTCTTTCCACTAAATATCAAGGATGTATCCAAATGAATTCGGAATAGGTCAATTTATATGTAAGGTTTTCATTTCGGAAAAATCTTCTTATGTTTTGAAAAGATTCAATATCAGGTGAATATGACGGATGTTTTAAAACTTATAATTCTGATTAAATTTAATTAATTCTTACTTTAGGTATTCCAGTATTAAAAACGTTTTTTAATCAAAATAATGGTTTCTAAAAACCGAAAAATTCTAATAATGTTGTGTAAAGGTCGTCATTGACTATTAAAAGGTAAAATGTTCATAACTAAAATAATATAAAAAAAATATATATTTATTTTACAATACTAACAAAATTTGTATTTTACAATTATTTTTTGATTTAAAATCTAGTGTTTTCTTTATAAATTTGTCAATAAACATAATTGTACTTTTCTTTTTCTATTTTTGACAGTGTGGAGTTTTAAAATGTTGGATATTTTCAACTATTTGATTAGTAAATGCTAAAGTAATGAATTAAAAAGAGATGGAAAATTCAATACGTCATTAAAAAAGTCCACAGCTGCATTATATTAACTCGGAAATATGAGTTATTTCTAAAATTTCAGCAAATACATAATGCATTTTTTTATAATTTTGTATGCCACTGCTTCTATAGGCAATAGATATCATAAATAACTTAAAAATAAT
This sequence comes from Plectrocnemia conspersa, assembly GCF_051122295.1. Classification (NCBI taxonomy): domain Eukaryota; kingdom Metazoa; phylum Arthropoda; class Insecta; order Trichoptera; family Polycentropodidae; genus Plectrocnemia; species Plectrocnemia conspersa. Next base: position 10,632,354 of record NW_028277165.1, read on the forward strand.
AAGATAAATTTCGCAAAACAAATAAAACACAATGAGCTATAAATACTGCAGCTGCATATTGGGGGAAAAATTTAATAATGAGTTATATAATGAAAAGTTTAATAATGAGTTATATAATAAACTGTGTATTTTTCTATTGCTTTTCGTACGTAAGAAATACGCTCTACATTGTACTCATATTCTCCCACAATAGTTAAAAAAATTGGCAAGATCCTTATTGACCATATTCTTGATTGGCAAAGTTTTGTCAGCTTCTTCTTTATTTTGTTATTTATTAATTTATTGTAGATTAATCAATTCTTCACCTGACAAAGGTTCCGAGTTTAATGAATCCATATTATTAACTAATTCAGTTGTGATAGTTTCAGGAGTTCGAAATCCATAAAATCTTTCAATATTTTAACTGAAGCCGGTTCTTCTTGTTATATAAAATATAAAAAATACAAAAAAAGATCTTCTACATTAAGTAGTAATTTATATCGCTATTTAAAATATATAACCTGTGACATGACTAACGTTTTCTTGATTTGGTTTAATACGGCAAATGGTTAAATATTCATGATTTTGTACCTATTATAAAATTATTGCAAGGTTATTAAATGTAATAAAAAAATAAGCATTATGTAATACAAATATAACCATGATGAACTGTTCAACTGTATTTACAGCGATGACATCAATGTGTGCGAATCTACTCCTGTAACATAACATACGTTAACAGCGAAGTATAATGATCCTTAGAAAAAGAATTTATATTTACAAATATAAATAAACACGGTTGAGCTTTTATATTTATTATACTTTTCCTACATGGTTATAAATTAAAATTTAACTCATTGTTTTCATAGTGCTCGTGAAAGATCCGCTTGATTACCTAATATGTATCACAGGATGTTCAATATACGGGTATGGAGGATACGATCATGCGGGAACACGATGTTTAAAACGAATCTTAAGGAATATGCAAATTAATTAATAAAACTACATTTTAATATTAATAAATGTTCGATTCAATAGCTATATAATTGTACAAAAAGTTTTAAATAAAAAAAATATGTTAACCCTTGTCGAACACGTGTTCAAGATGCTTTCATTGTTCATGCACTTCCTTGGAAGAAGAGTTAATCAACGCGCATATCCTGTATTTAATAAATTGCATAGTTAAACAGACTCAATAAGCGCATAAGGGTCCGCCCTTATCAATTGAATAATGGCCGCCGGAAAAAAACCGTCTGCGGCTTAAACACACGTTACACAATTGAAATCGAATTGTAATATTTAGAAGCATTCGTGCTTAGGGTGCCGTGATTAATCCCACGTGGGAACTCGCGAAGCGCCCCGCTGTCCCAGAAAGGAGGAAATCTTGTCTAATGAGGCGGGCAAATCCAATAATTTGACCTTAGTTAAAGGTCTTATAATTCCCTTCTTCGGGACCAACGTCCATTGTTCCACCTGTCTGCATGTCAATAATGCACGCTCGACAATGGGGTACCGAAAGACATTTTTTGCCATTTCGGCGTACAGGTAGACTTCCTATGTTCCTATTGTTGGTTTGGTTTGCGAAAAAAATGCATATTATAAGTAAATATGATAAAGTCCCACATTAGAGTGCAACTCACGAACTTAAAAATTAAACAACATCTACACTTTTTAACATATCTGAAAGGTATCGTAAAATAAGTGAGAATCGAATATACATTTTAAAAATACGTTGTGCAATAAACTGAGTTCTAAACTAAATAACTAAGTAAAACAAACATTTTTCAGCAAATATTCTTTTATTTTTAGAAAACTTTTCTTATATTCTTGATTGCTCTCTTCTTGAACTGGTGGGCCTGATAAACTTTTCTTCGACTCTTTGTTTTTTAAGTATCATGGGTTTTCAAATAATACTTAATTATTATTTTATAGAAGTTTCTATATTTTATAAATATTTTGACCTCTCATCCAACACATTTCCTACGATATTATAATTCCTCAATTTATAATTAAAAGTGTATGATAACAAATTAACAATAATTCTAAGATTCTATAATATATAATTGTATGTATACTGATTCAACATTGCTTTATACAATTAATAAATATATTATAGAATCTAGTTATATAATTATTGCATAGAAAATTAATCTTTGGAAAGAATTCCAGATAAATATATTTAATAAAAGCGTATCTTTTCGTTGGTTTATATGTGAACATCTTGATTCCAAAATCCTTAGTATTTACAGGTCCTGGGAAAACAATGATTCTGGGCCTCATGACAAAAATAGCATTTTATTTATTTTTTATCATTGTAATATAATTTCTTGAATAAATAATAATAGGTACGAGTTAATCCTTTCTATGCTACAAATAAAAATAAAAATTAGTCACCGTTGCGACATATTTTCTGAAATCATATTTTATGCGAAATATTTTAATTAGGCATTAAAAATTTAAAAAATATCTACTCATAATATATATCTGATAATTAGTCTGTTCAGTGTTGCCATATAGTGAATTTCCAGTCCAAGTCAAAAGCAATAAAATAGTGCCATCGCAGTGAAAACGCTCGATTATCAAGCGTTTATATTAAAAAATTTAATACAATATTAAAGAGAATCGAATAAGGCACATCTAAACCAAATTTTGCCCAATAGGAGAGCGCAAAAAACAATTATCACTTCTCGGAAGGCAAAAATTCACGTCAAAAGCAATAAAATCGTGCCGCCGCCGTCGCAGTGGGAACGCTTCATAGACATTTGTGCTTCATAGACATTTTAGAGCAGCATATTAGCGCCTATCAGTTAAATTATATTTTTGCTAGTAGAAATATATATCAACTGGTGAAAATGTATTTCGACTTTACTAGTGAAAATATAACTTATAACAAAAAATACACATTCATTATATTACATTACATTTATACATCGGATGTAAATAAATAATGATAAGTATGTAAATATATATGTATATTACTACATATAGAAAAGTTGAAATCATATAATTTTACTAGCACCTGCCAGATAATTTATATTATCACAGGTAAAAAAATATATCTACTTGTGAAAATGTACCGATATGATTTTATTTAAATGACATATTTTAAAAAATATTTTCGGGATTGATTCAAGACTGTTTTTTCTAGATTTTATTTTATGAATAACCATATGAAAATGAATGTATTATATATTATATTTATTTTGCTGCATTAAATCCAGTTGTCAAATTACCAATAATACAATTTATAAAATCATTAAATTTATATAGTTCAGCTGGTGCTGTTGTTGATTTTTCTTTATTTATTTGCTTTTTCCTTAGATATTCGATCTGAATTTTTAGAACGAATATCTAAATTTACTGATACTAATTTATATTCTCTCATGTCTAGTATATTTTAAAAGTCAACACTAATTTGCAAACAAATTTTAACACAAAAGGAGCGCGCCAATTTTTTGGGGTACAATCTGTCCCTTAGAATAATGATGTTTATTGTTAAAGTACTTCTAGAAAGTGTGTGGTTTTGAAGGCAATGTTCCGCCCATTTTATTTATCGTATGTATTAAAAATTGCTAAAGGAATTTACACCTGAAATACACCAGTACCTACATCTCAAATAGTTGTAGTTTGTTTCTGATTCATTATTTGAGTTCGATTTTTGCTATTTTTGGAAATATATTTTTGCAACGAGTTTTTCCAGAGTCGGAACCCTCAAGGAGAACGGGCCCCAGGAATTTGCCCCCCTTCCTCTCGGCAGGCCTGAGTATATATGTAGTACATGTATGATGAGAAGTAAAAACTATTGCATTGACTTCAATCAAGTCAAGCCTCATACTTGTACGCCCCAAGTCATGGTGATCATACGTGATGTAGAATTTGACTCTTGAAGGGTGGTATATTGACTAACAACCCCTATTCGAACGGGGCGGAATCGTCAAATTATTATTTACAAGAGCGCAATCGTAAAGAATGAAAGAAATCTCAAAGATTGCTCGTTGAGATGTGGTTACTAATTAATCTGGGGGACGCACGATCGACTTGAATGGGCCCCCAGCTTTTGCGAGGTGCCCCGCGGGGCTCTGCCACGCTTCGCTGGGCCCCCCGACGATCTCTGGGAATCGACTCATATTCGTTACTCTTTGAGCGAACCAATTATTTCCATATGAGCTTACTTTCCCAAAGATTTTTAATAAACATATATTTAAAATGTAGAAGCGCCGATTTAGTTGAAATAATTCCGTCAATGTCACGGACGATTATTTTCAATGTTTTTATAAGTTTAGTTAAGATAACAATGGGAGTTCAAACCCCTGATAAATGGGGGATTAAAGGTGTCTTGAACAAATATTATTACAACGTTTAACTTGTTGCCAACGCTGACGATTCTGACAATGCTGTCTGCCGTAGTTAAAGGGACAATACAGGGTGGTCCGTCAGCAAATGTTGCGATTAAGATTTCTCTGAGGGTTTTTTTTATTCTAAAGCAGTCCAGCCGACCAAACGAGCAAACTCGTCAGCTCAAAAGAAAGGCGGTTAATAAAGTGTCCTCGTGGTCTCTTTGTGGGGCCAAAGTGGGCAGGAGGAAAGTGCGGATCTCGAGGCGAGAAGCGGCTCTGAAAGCCGCGATGACGATGATGATGATGATGACGATGACGGTGATGCAACTATTCATAATGCCATTGATCCCGCGACCACTCGCCGTAATATGTTTGCGTGCCTTTGCAGTTCCCCTGTAGTCCAGCTCTTAGTAGGACACCGACACTTCTCAAACATGCAGCAAACACACTGTTCCATTAACATGTGAAATATTATACTAATGTAATGCATTTTTGTATAAATAACCAATATGCATACATTAAAATAAAAATATGGATAAATACTTTCAATATATAAATGACTTAGTTTCAAAAATGTACTATTGAAGAAAATAAAAAGCCCACTTTATTGATATCATGAATAGTCTACTATTATTGATTTATTTATTCTTTGGTAATATTGATGATATAATTTATTATCATGATCATAAATCACAATTAGTGTAGCGCTATTTTTTTCGGCAATATTTGGGTTACACTTCAATACGTAGCCTCACAAGTCAAGACACACATACAATTATCACGATAAGGGTTATTAATAGCCGTTTTTTTCTCTGTTAGATTTTTTAACCTAATAATAATCAATTGAAGTTACAAGATGCAAAATATTTATATTCGAGTCCTATAAATATTGAGTCCATTGACCTATCCTTTTCTGTGTTAAACAATGAGTATACGTGTAACTACCTCTATAAGTATTCGAAAAAACATGTTCATATTTTAGATATTCTTCCGTGATACATTTACATATTAAATAAGATAATTTAAACATATAAATAATTAGTGAAAGTAATAAAAATAAGTATTCTGTCAACAAAATCAAGTATTAATTAGTGTTCTCAATCGAATATACAAATATTCGATTATTCGAATTATGTGCCTGATTTTTAATTACATGAATATTAGAATAATTGCTCGAATATTCGTGAAATATTCGTTTATACCATCTCAAATGTAATTTGAAAAAATCTTAGAATAAAAAAAATTGTATACTTAAGCAACACAGGTAGTCTTATTTTCTCTCAATATACCCGAGTGACTAGTTCCGCTCCAAAATCCATATTACTTTATGCACCTTTATTTTGTATCGAAATGCGAGACAATGAGACGCTTCTTCTTAAGAAAAAGTGCTTTTACGCTTAGAAAACCATTTTTGAATAAAGTGATTATTGCCGGTGCTAACTATGACCGAAATTCATAGAATTCATTCGTTGAACGAAACAAAATTTTGCAATTTTCAACACTTCAAAAACAGCTGTTCTTTACGTATAACATTATTAGTTATTGTGTATACAATAAATTCGATAAAATTATGAATTTAAAATGTTCTATCAATTTTACTAAATTAATTCAGTCGCAGCTAATTTTAATTTTGGTGATTTGAAAATGCTGAAATGACGTCGCTGTAATAATAAATTTAGCATTTTCGTTTCGACACTCTCACTAATCAGTAATACGCACGTCATTGCGTTAAGCATATAGGCGGCCCTCGACTTTCGCACATAATTGGTTCCTGAAAATGTGTGCGAATGTTGAATGTACGAAAGTCGAGGGAAGTAAAAAAATTGAAATTGTGTGTATTTTCAAATATGTATTTATCAAGTAAATATAAGATGTTTAAGAGGCGTTTAAGAGACAGTGGGGTTTGCGGGTGTCTCTTTTAAAAAGTTATCAAGAGTAAACTGTTTTCCACTATTCTTTTTATTTTCTTCATATAGTATTTTATAACATGCTATGTTTTTATTGATCGCCCCACGCACTTGAGATATGCGTTCTCCATTGGGATCACAATCTTCCATAATATTTAAAAACTTGTCAAGGTGCGTGAAGGCTTCATTCATATTTATCATTGTTAAAGAGTTTTCGAAAATAAGCCTGTCTCATCTACATTAAATATTTGGCTAGAGGAATATTCTACATCTTCAATAATTTTGGATAATTAGGAAATAAATTATTTTGCAACATCTTTATCCGCATCAGCCGATTCTCCAGTAAATTTAATATTATGAAAAGAATACCTCATTTTAAAATTGTAAAACCAACCGTTACTTGCTTGAAAAACCGTGCTAAAATATTTTTTAATCTATCCTTCCAATCTTTGTGCAAACTAAGAGCTTTTGTTTGAATAATTGAAATACTCAAATGAACATCTTTTTGATGTTGGTCATCGATCTACGATGACAAAGATTTTCATTTCATCCATGTTTTTTTTGTTGTTGTGTTTTTTTGGAAACATATCATTAAAGATTGTGGAAATATATATTTATTTTCCACAATTTTGAACGTATTCTTTAATTCTATTTTTATTTTGCAAAATTGAACATATCGTAGACCTGTTTGTATCATACGAACGTCCGATTGAAGCAAAAGATTCACCGCTATCAGAACGTTTTAAAAAAAAAAAATTAAAAAAAATGTTTTTTTTTTAATGTGCGAAATAGCGAATTGTGCGAAAGTCGAACGTTCGAAAGTCGAGGGCCGCCTGTATTTTATAAAAAAAATAACTAATGATCAATTAAAATATTTTGAACTAATTGTTTAAATAAAATGAAATACGAAAATATTCGAATACTTCATCCATTTTTTATTTAATATTCGAATAGTTGAAAACTACAAATAATTGAGAGCCCTTGTATCAATTCACTAATGCAGTCAATCGTAGGAATGTTGCCAGTAAGATTTTGCCGCCTAAATAGGTTTTCAATATTTAAAAAAAAAAAATATTTGGTATTTTCAACTTGAGATAAAATTTTATTATTTCGTAATATTATTCGTGCTTTTAAATTTTAATATACACATCTTTAAATATGTTGAATAAAAAAGTATCATTATTTTAAATTAAAATATGTAATAAAATATTTTATTACGTATTTTAATTTAAAGTAATAAGAATAACTAGTGATAATAATCTTCGACACAGTTTGAGAGTCTCGGCGAGTGTGTAAATAATGCAGGTGAATACGAGAGGGATCTGGAGTCTTCTTCATTTCGCCACGCTCGCTCTCGGTCCGCAGGGAAATGGTTTCAATTCTTGAACTATCCTCCAACGAGAGAATATGAACAAAGCCAATGGTTCACAAGCGATCGCAAATCTCAATGGCAATCTTTAACACTATTTTTGTTTTGTTACAGGTTAAAATATGGTTTCAGAACCATCGATACAAATGCAAGAGGCAAGCGAAAGAAAAGGCGATGGCTGAGCAGAACCAGCACAATCAGGTATCTACTGCTTTTATTACATTGTCTAGAGATAGTAATTGGACTAATTATATCTAAATACGTATGCTGCAGTCAAAAGTTCGTAATTAAAACGCGAGCGCGTTCAAAGCCTAACTGGCGTTTACGAGGCCCCTTCAAATACTTCAGTGTGCTATATGTACAATGTGACGTATTATATATTTAGATTATTACATATTTATTAGAGATAAAGACATTTATGTAGGTTGAAAAATTATATTTATATGCAACATTTTCTTATGCAATAAATAAATAGTCATTTGGTCAATGTAAGCAAATACACCCTGTATGCATATTGTGTTTTAGAACCATCCTATCGTCTGGTAGAATATGTGTATGTGTGTATGAAGGTTCAAACAAGCGAGCGTATCCACTTGATACGAGGTAGCCAAGCTAGGGAGAGACGGGTAGATCCTGGAACGTTTCCAGGAGTGACAGCCTCCTGTCTACGGCAGAGGTACTTTTCAAGTATCCGAATAACGCTTCCGAATTAATGAAGAAGCTACGCTTGCTCATTGCTCGAGTTTAATATCGACGTTCACCGCCATCTTGTCGGTATACCTATGCTAATATAGTATATATTATTATGTACGAAACCAGCAGGCGCTATCAGAATCAAAGTGAACATTTTTAATTTTCATACCAATTTTTATTAGAAAGAGGGAAAAAACATAGCCGGATCTAGGCGTACCTATTTACCCAGCGTTACATCATTTTTATCGTTCGTATATACCAATCCGGATGCTGGACACTGCTAAAACCAGTTTTTTTAATAATCAATATTGAACATTCGCGTATACAGATGGAGTAAAAAATATCATTTGATTCTACTCTATAAGATGTTTTATTCTGCCGTATATATACATATATAAACCTATATACAGAAGGGTATATTTATCTCTCGTATGGTATTTATTCATCTCGAATTGAATGGAAAGATCATTGCAGCGATACTATACAAACATCTGTTTGGTTCGCTTTTAAACGCATAATGTCAGTAGAATTAGAACTGCTTTTTAATGTGATACAAAACAAGTACGAACACAAATTGACGTTTTAACGCAGGGATAATCCTATTTGCTCAAGTTGAATTTTATAATCCCTGAAAACCAACAGATTAAGCTGTTCTCGCCCCAGGCATATGCAAACAATTTGCATCCAATTGGATGATGTGTTAAATGGGCGATATCTTCCAACCCCTCGAATCAAATCTAAATCCTATATCTGATGGGGTGTCCTATATATAAGATTGACGATTCGCCCTTAGAGCATTTTGTTTCTTCTATTCATTGGGAAAGACTTTACCGAAAGTGTCATATGGAAAAAAATCCAAGTAAGATAGCAATTTTATTTTTATATACATACTTAATACTAAAAATAACTTTTAATTAAATATTTTAATATTACTATAAAATATACTATATTGTTGATTGATTTAAAGTCAAGTTTTATTTTTTTAGTAATTATTATGGATCTAAAATAATGTCACATAATTGATTCATTTTATTGTATAATTTTGGCTTGTATTAATTGGGTCAGTAATTATTAAAGAGCTTATTTTTTAATTTAACGCTTAGTCATAGCTACATGAAAGGAAAAAAAATATTAAATGAAAAAATAAATTAATATTTTTTTCGTCGCTATTTGCGCTGATATCGAAACTTTACTGATAGTTTCTCAAAAATTTATTGCTAGCTTATGACAATGTTACAAACCTTTTATAGTTTTTAACGGACCACATATTGATAATATTACTTTCTTTTAAATAACCTCTTTTTATTATTGTTTTAATTTTTGGAAATACAATTTTAGAGAAAAGGGACTTGTAAAGTTTAAAGTTTATTAAAACATATTTAAAAATCTCATGTAAGACTTATTTATATTATTTGAATTCTGGGATTCAACGCAATTATTTCGGCAGTGACGAATCTGCAATTTTCACGAATTCGAAGAAACTGTTGTTTTATCAGGTTAATCCAAGTGAAACCGAGTTTTTGCTACTCTAATATTTCACTTAAAAGAACAACGAAAAAATAACTCAACATATCTGTTTATATTATATAAGCACAAATTTATTCATGTAATAAATCATAATTAACATAACACATCACTTGATATTTTAGCCCTTAGTACAGAGACATGGAAATATTTTAGTTATTAGCTAAAAAATTTTTTTTTACTGTGACAGTAATATTATCCCCATATTTTTTCATTTTAGCTGAATAATATAAATAAAATAAAAAAATACGAAACAATTATTAAATTTAATTTAAAAATATTTAATAATAAAATAAGTAAATTACATAAATTATTTAAAAGCATTTTTTTTAAATTTAGTACATAGCAAATATAAATAAATAAAACGATAAAATTTTATTTTTACTTATATACTGATATTTTATCATTATATACATATGAAGGATTATTAAATAAAATATTGAAGCTTATTTTACCGTACAGTTTACATTTCCTTTATGCGTTCGTCTTATAATTTGAATATCATTATTTGAGGTAATGCATTCACATATTAAATTAGATAATTATTGGACGTGAAAATAAAAATCAATAATATTTATAATTTTTTGTACTTTTATCCTGTTGTCCAAATCTATATTTATTGCCAAAATAATATTGAAGTATGATATATATTTTTTAATTTTGGCAATGTCGATATTCATTTAATTTTTAAAATCGAGAATTTACAACTCCTGATCGTTGGCACTTACCTATGCATTGGGCGTCAAAGTTAGTATCTCAAGAGCAATAACTAATGCATTTATTTAAGCATCATTTTTACAATAATTGTTACATTTTGACTTTTGATTTTGAAAGTGTGCACGTCAATGTACACGTTATCTTAATAAATATGTGAATATATGTGCTTTAAATATCTCAATTAACCATTTGAGTAGTGAGTTAATTTATAAACATTTGTTAGTACATACCTGGGACTTTACATATATTTCCATAATTATTTCTGTTGTTATTTATTTATTATTGTTTAATATTGAATTTGTAATAAATAATAAAAAAATCACTGATTCTATTAGTTTTATTACTTTATTGAATTAGTATGTTTTGATTATTTATTTGAACTCTTTTCTATGATAAATTTTGCTAATTTATTTTACATATTTATTATGTATTATCAATACAGAGGCCTTCAATATTTTTTATATAATTATTATAAAATATTTATTTTAATGTTAATTTATTGCATACTCTTTAATTTATTGTTATTATTTTGTATAAAAATCACTTACAAAAATTTAATTAAAAAAAAATATTATATAATTATAATGTTTTAAACTTCTTCAGTTATATTATATGAAAATATATAACTTTGGTACCTCAAAACAGTGAAAGATCGATCGCCGTACATGTACGGCGATATTCCTCAAAGGGTTAAAATGATATTCATATTCTGTATATAAATCGCTTTTTTCTAATATTTAACAAAATTGAACTTCATTATCATTTTAAATTTAAAATGAATTATTAATACAATAATACACGGTCTAAAATTTTATAAAATTATTTTACCGCTAGCAAGTTTACATCAATATTTAAAACATTTGTATAGCAAAGCAGTTCATAAAAAAATTACAGTAATATATGTTGTTGATAAGCATTATTATTGTATCCTCATTTTTATTTTTTTTATAAAGAAAAAAAGCGAAGATGAGGTAATGTCTACAAATCTGTAAAAAAATAACTTATTATTTTTTTGTGCAATTTTATTTATATTGTGTAATATTAAATGTTGACATTGTCCAAAGCATTTTATTAAACGCACTATTTGGTATAGTTAATTTTGCTTTTATTTCCCTGATAGTTAAAAACATTGTTCTTTCATTGCCCTCTTTATCCGCGGGAATAGGATAAAGTCTCAGGAATATTACCATATTAGTGGCATCATGACAACGTTATCGTGGTGCAAAATCCATGAGTCTTTGCACACAAATCTTTTCTGTGAATTGCCTCAGTGAAGGTAATATTTATTGATCGTACGACCTGGTAGCAAGAATTCGTAAAACTATATAGTTATAATTTTAGTAACAGTAAGGATAGCATTGACAATTTTACGAACTTACGAACATTCTTTTTGATATTAGCTTTTATGTACATATTATGTCGCGTTAATGCAATGTTGAATCACTTCACTTAAACATTGTTCAGGATTTTTTTACTATTCTGTTTTTGTTAATAAATTTAAAAAAATTTGACTGTTACTTTTTTCATGGCCAAAATTGATTAGCCTGAAACGTACGAGATTCAGTGATTTGGTCTATGTATTTTCTGAAATTTTCATCGGTGGTTAATGTGCTACAATGGACCGTCCATCTATCTTGTCATTTTCGTCTTCATGGCCCTCTTGGAATCGTTTGGACGGTGACCTGATTATTTCACAAACGAAAATTGCACACAAAAAAATTCAACACAGCGAAAATTTTGAACATACATGCTTGTTTCTTTATCAAATATATTTTATTTTAATTCCAACTGCTTTATATTATTTTATATTTTTACTATATTACTCATCTATGATCATGATTTTCGCTGCGTGCAATTTTTGTTTCCGCAATAATCACCGAACCCGTTTTGACAATACATTATCGTTACAATTTTGCTCTTTTTTCGATTTTAAAAGCAGCTTCAAATTCTTTGTTCGTATTCAAAACAAAAAATTGTTGAGCGTGATAAAATACGTTAGCGAAAATTGTCTACTAAACACAAACTACGCTTTAAGAAAATAAGAAAATATTCGTATTTTTTTGCATCACATCTCATGTTTATTGAGCTTTCATTACCTATGAGAATTATTTTTTCTCCTATACTTATTTTATCTTACTTTTTAAATCTAAAGCAAAACTGAAGATACACAAACTACGAAATTTTTTAGAGAAAAACTAATATGTTACATCTGAAAATGATGTATATGTAATATGAATTAATAGGAATTATTGGTATCTTAATTTTAAAAAGTTGTACAATGTACTCGAAAATCTCGTGAGTTCCCCGTCTATTTTTACAAAGCTATGTTCTAATTATTGTTTGACATTTTCAGTCTTCAAGTTCACCTCGAAGAGTCGCAGTTCCGGTGCTAGTGAAAGACGGAAAGCCCTGCTCTGGAAGTGGCCAGGGTGGAGGCGGAGGGGGCCAAGGGGTTGGAGGAGGCAACGGCGGCGGAGTCTCCGAGGGTGGCAGGGCTCCCCCTTCGCCGACATCCTGCGTCCCAGTTCCAGGATCAGGATACGGTCCTCAACATTCGCAGCTGGCTGCCACCATGCAGCAATGCAACAACACCCTGATGGCGAACAGTTCCATTGCCATGGCGGCGGCCTACAGAAACCAGAACAACTTCATCAACAATTCTCACCAGCAACAGTGTTCAGCGTACCTTCCGCTACAGGGCAGAGCTTGGTAGAAGTTCGGACAGCTATGCCCGGAGACAATGTTCAAGGAAGAAATATACTTTGATTGATGATTCCAAATCAACGATCATATAGTCGAATGCCTTATATGGTATTTAAAGAACGATGTTGATTCTTTAAAACCCGTACATCAAGTGAAGCATCTTCAACTATACCATACATTGTCTTTGCGTATAGCGGCCGTAAGCAAGCGTCCAAAAAATGATTTGTACTGACAAATAAAGACTTTCAAAAGACATTTATATGAATATAATGACGTGTAACGAAATCTTTATTAAAAATAATAGTGGTGGTGATATGCATAAATCTTGGTGTAATAGTAATGTAAATTTTTATCATATATTATGAATACAACTGTAAGTACCGTCGCGATTTGAACAGTGAATAAGGACATTGAATTTGATGCGCAATTCTTAAAATCAAAACGGTGATATTAGCTTTTTTCATTAGACTAATTGTGGGTGATTTCTTATTTTTAATAATTTTAAAACTATACAGTAGAAATACTTATACGACATATGCAACAACAACGATATACATATATATCCACAATGGTACAAAGTTATTAATTTTTAAATCGTGTAAGTGAAATTAAAAAGCAATAATTTATTTTCAAAGTTTCTTTGGGTGTATATGTAAATGTTAAAAAAATGTCTGGAGATGCTGCAGTTTTGCAGTTCTTTGAACGAGCCGCTCTTACGTATGTAAATGAAAAATGTATCATACGTACACGTCTATAAAAAATACATAAATGAAAAAATAGTCATTCGAGGAATTAATCATAACCAAATTGAAGACTTTCGGAGAATAATTACGTAACAATTGGATCATGTACATATTGTAAAAATAGTTATAATTGTAATAAAAATATTATTTATTTAGTTATATATTAATGAAAACGAAATATATATATATATATATATAAACATGTAAACAGATAAAATAATAAATAATTTTTACCTCTAAAAGAATCATATTGTTCGAGTGTTTATTAAATTAAATTTGTAAATTGATTTCGTGAGGTTTTGTATCTAGTTTTAGTAAAACATAAGTACCTAATGTAAAAAAATAATACGAAATTAACAGGATTTTTGTTATATCGCGAGACGGTGTAATACATATTTTTTAGATTGAATTTTATCAGTATTATCACTTTGATATTATTTTTTATGATTGTGCAATTTTATTAGTATATATTCTATATATATCACTTCGATCTCGATTTATATAATATATATGTATACAATTTTACATTTTACAAATTGTATTGAATAAAATATTTTATTAATTAATTTTGTGTGTGAAATAATAGTGAATTGTTTTTCTCATTATATACATGAAATGATTTTTATTTTGAGACATGTCGTCTATGAACAAAAATTGTATAACGATTTGATAATAAGCATAAATGAGTATCGATTTAATGATTATAGCAATTATGTGGAAAAAAGTAATAATGGTGATGGAATCACACCAAGATTGAAATTTTAAAATAAAAATACAGTGTTGAATAATTTACATTTTTTCATTTATCATAACTTCACATTAATCCAATCCTACATGTAATTATCAGTGTGGTTTTCAGTTTCCAGTTGGTTCGCTAAATATATATGTATCTACTGGTAAAAACACTAGTGAAAATATAACCTAAAAATACACATTCACTCTTAACATTTATACATAAGTATGTAAATGTATATATGTATACATATGGAAAAGTTGGAATCTTATAATTTTACCAGCACCTGCCTGATAAATTAAATTTTCATTGGTAAAATAAATATTGACTGTATTCCGATATGTTTTCACTGAAATTTTATATTTTAAAAAATATTTTGTAGATAGATACCCGAGAATTTTTAGCTTAGAATCACGCGGGCATGCATTTTTCTGGCTAAAATCAAGGGGGGGAGGGGCAAATTTTTCTAGCTAATTTGATTTGTTCTCATCTAGGTACTCGCAGGTGGTTTATAAATAAATAAATTAATCTTATTGTTTTAGTAAATATATTTTTATGTAACGTGCTCTTAATTATTATCTGGGGGCGAATTATCCGTGCTTGAAATATTTATTTTAAAAAATTAACTATTTATTTTAATAAAAATTAAATATTTATTTTAATATTTTTGACTGATAATGGAATAATGAAGATATTTGAAGGTTCAAAACCAATGGATTTTTAATAGTAAAAGTTTTAAGAATAATCGTTAAAAACTCACGATGTTCATGGTTGCAAAAATTTAATTCAACATTGGACCTAGGTGTTATTACATTAATGAAAACAACTTTACCATGCTGGTCTTCTCAAAACTCTTACTAAAGAAGATGATGGCTTGATAGCAAATGCAGTTGTATTCAACTTGTACATGATGTATGTATGATTTGTTATTGAATGCACATTCTAAAATAATAGTTATAATTGGTAAATATTTCATTAATTGCAGATGAAACCGGAAGTACGTGAAATCTTTACTGAGCTAGATAAAATACTCACTAAGCTCGTCGACATTATTCAATTTCAAAAACAACACAGAGCCAAATTAACCGCTTATAGAGTTTCATTGGTATTTAGATTATAGAAATCCATAATTCAGATTATTAAATTAATTTAATTACAGGAGTACAAATACAAAGAAACCAAAACGCAAATGAAAAAATTGACTCAGGTTGCTTATAAAATTTGATCAATTTCTGAAAAAAATGACAACATGGAATAGCACAATTTTGGTCAAAAATAACACTATTTCGATCTTGGAGAAAGTTTTTTCAAACTGAAATGCTCAATTCTGTAGAGAGTGAAGTAAGAGATACATATGAAATATGAAAAATAAGAAAAAAATTAAAATGTAGATAGGGAAAACATCTAGTGGGGTTGATCGCAATTCAAATGATCTGGGTTTTCAATATTTTAATTATGCAGACATCATTTATAATAAATAATGAAAAGATACTAACAATTACACCAGTTGTTGAAACTACATCAACCAAAGAGGATTCGAATATAACGATATAATAATTCTGAGAAAAATCGTACTGATAGTCAAAAATTGCCTTAATTATTTCAGAAATTAAATTATAATTGAACCCAGGTCCTATTTCGACTGCTTTCGCTGGCCTTGTTTATCGATTAATTGCTGTATAATCCCGAAATGATTGTTATGGTTATAACTCGTTTGTTTGTATAGCAAATCCCTTGCATGGAAAAATAACTCCCCCCTGGCAATAAAAACGCAAATAACCAGACACGTGTCGGGTTCGATTCAAATTTCATAATTGCTGTTGTGTTACGAACGGCGATAGGGGATGATTTTAGAGGAAATTTTAGAAACGTTCACAGGATAAATTACAAAATTGTCTAGAAGGGATTTAAGCGTTATTGCCATAGGGGAGACAAAGAACGAAACGTTAGGGGGTCACCTCGCAACGACAGGTTAATCTCCACTTGAAAGATAAAACGGCAATTTGGCATGCCGATCTCGCGCACTAATCACATGTTATTGGAGTACGAACTTTCGTCCAAGCTCCAGTGTTTAAGGGCTACCCCACATTTTCGACGCTCCGTCGGATGGATGATGCATTTAAGCGCTTACACCTGGTGCGGATAAGAGATTTGTATTATTGGCGAACATTGGGAGCATGCTGATAAATTGCATTTTCGACATAATTAAGTGTATCTTTGTAGCTATGTAAGTATCATCGAGTTTTTTATTTATTTTTTATTAAAAAGTATTTTAACCTTTCAGATTTTATAAATATACTTGAATCGTTTTTTTTATGTGGATTGGATTTTAAAACGGTTGAAATCGTGCTTTGATATAAATATCTAAAGCAATAAATAGGTCTTGAAAGGACTTAATTAAATTATTTTTAAACGTTACTATCATTATAATATGGTTTAGTATTTTTGATCGCATTGATATTTTTCCGATTACGTCTGAAACTAAATCAGTTGCTTCATTGAATTAAAACTTAAAATATTTTGCCTCACTAATAAGTCAATAATGGAAATTTGACGCAATTTGATTTGACAATTCTATATAAGTATTGGGTTTCATTTTTTGCGACGATTTCCATTCACAAAAATCTGGTCTTTGTGATTGATGATGATAATAAGGCATGAGCATGTGTTTGCATCGCATTGTTGTACAATTTACCCATTAACATGATACTCTTTTCAACAGTATCGCGTTACTAGGAAGTTCAACGGACTTATTATTCACGCGATGGTGTGGCATAATGGTTTTTAGTCCTCAATATACATATGGTATACGTAGTAGGTGTAGTGTAGTAAACGAAACGAAAATAATGATCGCTAACGAGCTAGTCATCTTGTAGTGTTACATTCGCGTGTATCATACATTACGTATTGTCTGGCGACGATACGGCACGTAATGAGCGAAAGACATTTTTTTATGCACAAAAGTATCGTTAGGGATGCCACGCGTAAAAATACGAGTGACACTTCACACGGTGTTCGCGCTAGCAACACCGGAGCGGAGCGCTCTCTGACACTTGACCCGTGAGCGGAAAATAATGACAGAGCTTCGCGCCGGTACGGAAAATTGTCAATTTTTAGAAAAGTATACACGATACATGTATAAAATTTATATAGGAGATTTTTCATATTTTACTTTACATAATGTTTAGCATCGCTTCTTAATCGGTTAAGTTCAAATATCTTTTCACCAAACTCATTTATTTATTACAAATATGACTATCATGACTTTAAAAAAAATATTTTTAAACATACATGTATACATATACAAACATTTATACACATAGGTACATACATATAGATGTATACATACATCCACATACGCTTACATACACACAACGGAGTTCCGCGCCCCATGCTGCACATTTTTTTGGGCAGCATTTTTGGTCTACTAAAGTTATCCTAACAATATTTTATTCTACAAGTTGTTTTCACTTTATGCGTTATGTGTTTTTAATTTAATTTATTTTTTCTTTAGCATGTTTGTTAAGGTGCTTGAAGGGCAACAAATTTACGGACCGCCCCAGGAGGCAAAAACTAGCTACGCCACTACATACACATACATACATACATACACATACATATTTTATATGTACATACGAAATTTTGAAATTTTGAATTTTTTTTGACTTACTTGCAGTTTTTTAAACTTTTAAATATTGCTGTATAAATTATAGGCAGATTTTTATTGTGTTACTATTTTTTCAATGGTCACTAAAACATAAATATTTATGTAAAAATTATGTTTTTTTTTTTATTTTAAATAAAGAATTGCTTTTTTAAATCCATTTATTTCAATAATATAAATAATTTTACAAACGTAATAATTATATATGATATACATATTACTGGTTTTCATGTTAACAATTAGTTATTAGCTACAATGACGTAGCTAGGATATGTGCCGCCCAGGGCGATCCATAAAATTGCCGCCCCCTCTCCATACATTTTTTGCAGGGTCATAAAATCAGCATTTCTTAAAATAAAAAATGCTTAATATTAAGCTCTAGTTATTCGTAGATTTATATATGTTTTAGTGCATTCAGGGTTAAGAACCGCATTAGACGATCCCATCGCGAATATGCCGCCTCCAAGCAAGTGCCGCCCGGGGCGGCCCCCCCCCCCACCCTAGCTACGCCACTGATTAGCTATAATTTGTTTAAAAAATAGGAATATATAAAAAAACGTTTCGAATTTTACTCATTTACTATTCGATGTTCAAATATTTGAAAATAATGAAAACTCAAATGTCAAGTATTTTTTTTTATCAGAACTGTAAAGTTCTGAAAAAAATTTATAAAAATCTCGCGCTTGCTTTTTGCATAACCATTTCTATGAGTAGTTGATAACATAATCCCTAAAAAACAATTATCTACTTTACGAATTAACAATGCCATTATAATCACACACCACTACTGATCAAATATCAGTTAAATTATAATTTTGGATTCATAATATTTTTTTCCGTTTTTTCAAACTAATTTATTTGGATAATGTATTTTTTAACGCATCTGTACGAACAAATCGAGAACCGTTGCTGACAGGCAATTCTTAATGAACCGAAACCAGCTTCCCTACATACTACGTGACCGAACAATTGCCCTCCAAGTGCCTTTTGTCTGTAGGCGACCCTCTGGCATAAACAAAAAATCGAGATCAGATTAGTTCGACCGACGAAAATTCTTATCGAGCCAAAAAATATTATGATTTTTTCGTTGACCATAAATCATCCGCAAAGCGAAGATGGTCCCCCGTTGCAGTTTGCGCGTGACGCAGGAAACAATAACAAGGGATTATATGTAACATGGCATTAAAAGATGCGACAATAAACTGTTGTCGGGGATTATGTAGGGTGCGAGTCTACCCCAACCGGCTGCCCGGGGATGCGGAATAAACGGTTAGCATTAAAATTGACAGATCAAGACACAATGGAGGAGTGCGCCTTGGCGAATGCAGATTTAAATACATACACACGTTTGTGTGTTTATGTTTGAAAGCAAAAAATATTTCATATTTGTGTAGTAAAGCACATCCCGCGGAGATTTCGCACATTTGTCGAAAAAGATATTGAAATATGACAATCAATAGATTGA
This sequence comes from Plectrocnemia conspersa, assembly GCF_051122295.1. Lineage (NCBI taxonomy): Eukaryota > Metazoa > Arthropoda > Insecta > Trichoptera > Polycentropodidae > Plectrocnemia > Plectrocnemia conspersa. The sequence goes on from NW_028277165.1 coordinate 10,652,188, forward strand.
TTTTTAAATGCTGTTGTAAAAAAACTGTATCATGGCACCGTGCTCATGATAATATTTAAAAAAAATATGATGACTCTGCGTTTTTTAATCTTTGCGAATTTAATACAACTATCAATTATTCGACAAAATGCACCAAGAACTGCGATGTCCGATCTCTGCACTCGTCAATGGAAAAGATCCAATTCTCTTACACGAGAATGTGCGACCTCACATTGCACGATCGATTCTCCAAAAGTTGAATGAGATGGGTTATGACATATTTCCTCATCCACCATATGTTTTGACAATTTATTACGGGCTGCCAAAAGTATATGAAAAGATTTTATAAATTCCAGAACTCACTTGTATTTTATTTGCAAAAATGTATGGACTCGATTTAATACCTGAGAAAAATGTATTTAATCCTCTCTTTTTAGTAAACTAATTTAATTAAATCCTATCTAAAGCACAGTATAAATTTCATGATATTTTTAATAAATAAATATTTAAAAAGTGCGGAGCTTAAAGTATGTGACAATTTGGCCCTGCTTTAAAGTAACATAATTATTAATATTTTTTCAATGTTTCCATATATAATAAGATTGAATCTACAAAAAATAAGAATAGCAAAAATAAAATATCAGAGACATACGAAATCAGTGAATTAGAAGTTTTTAAGTCATTTTTACTATTAAAAGCTGCAAGATAAATCATACGTATATGATTTCGATTATTCATTGATTTCATCCTCTAATACTCAATTTAGTCATGCTATTAGATTCGTTTTACAGAATTCTTATATTTATATTTTTCTTTAGGCTTAAGCTTAAAAAACATATAAATAAAAGAATTCCATCCTTCAAAGACCGCAAAAATTCGGTATATTTATATATATCTACATATATTATAATATATTACAAGTGTGTAAAAATAAGTTTTGTATTTAAATTTTTATATTGTTTTGATTTAATATCAATTAAAGGATTTTTTATATTTTTTTTTAATTATTAGCTCTTAATTTATATTTCTAATGTTTTACCTATTGACTTTTTTTAATAAATATTTTTTTAACAAAATTATAATTTTTAATATTTTTCAATAGCCGCTATTTTACAACGGTTCGGTGATTTTTAGGGACAACGTGTTTCTGGACATGAATTTAGCAGATAGATTTTAACGGATACATCAATTTTGTGAACTATAAAAATAATTTTAATAATGTGTTGTCAGTGTACCAATCAATTTGAATTCAATGAATCATATTTCATATTTCGTGAAACCCCTGTTTTTTTAAATAACATTTGTTGGTATTTTGATTATTTTTATAATATTTGTAACAAGTTGGCGTTTATTTATTAAACGAAAAAAAAGTATCCGCTAAAATTATGTATAAATCTATCAGTAAAATTCGTGTCCGGAATAACACCTTTTAAAACAAGGTAGCCAATTAGGTTGACTAACAAATTGAGCTATGATACTTGTTTGAGCTATTTTTAGAACAACTTTCATGTCAATTACCACGGTAGTTGTCGTGTTTTATACCACGCAAAAATCAAAAAAATATATTTGAATTAAATAAATATTTTAAAAAGTTATTTTTATTTTAAGATATTGGCTGTCATTTTGAAAAATTACGGCGAGTCAGACTGGCTGACGAACATAAATAAAATGTTTAAAATATAAATAAAATTACAGCAGTTATCGTTTCCTCAAAAACATGATCAAAATTAAAAAAAAATCACAATTAGTTACCAAAAAAAATTTTTTTTTTATAATAATTTTATTTATATTGTAAACATTTTTAAAGAAGTTATGGTCATTTATGTTTTTATTAGCTGATATTTTTAATCTAGATAGCAGATTAAGTAAGCTATCAAACTTAGCCGAGTTATTTATCAAAGCTATTTAAACTAGTTTCAGAGCTATTTAAATAACAAAAAAACTATTTAAATAAAAAAAAACTAGGAACGGACGATAACCATATCGATGTCAGAAAGACATTAAACAGAAAAAAATACACTGAAAAAAATTAAACAAGGAATAAATTACGCATGAAAGAATTATAAAAGAAAAAAATACAGTTACATATTAAACCCTTTCAGTGTATTTTTGCTTCCTAACATAGAGAGAGAAATTAATAACAATCCTGAATTTTTAGGCGTTGTTTATGTATATGATCAACTTTTTTTATAAAAAAATAATATTAATGGAAAAAATAATTCTATATTTTAGATTTGTATTAAAATGTTTTATTAACATTTTATATATGTACATACGTTTGTTAAGAAAAAACTTCTAAATAATTCAATAGATAAATAAATATTTAAATAATGCATTAGGTGCGCTGAAATTAAAATAAATTTCCAATATATTTTAAATTAAAATAAATAAAATCAGAATAGATATGTAATAAAATAAATACAAAAATGCCAGTATGTATGTCACGCACTATACTCGTTCTTCGAGTTAGTTACCGTAGTAACGGCTCCTGCTTATTTGCCCTTACTGAGCGATTTTTTCGGACGAGCGCACCCGCCACTTGAGATCTTCGGGATTACACGCAGCCTCCTTACCCCATAGACCAGCCGATCACGTCCGTCGACTAGAATTCTCCCTATACATATACATATACACATCTACCCAAATACAAAGTACATGAGTACACATATTTTCTGTCAAGAAAATGAAAAACGCCTCTCCAAGTGAATATACAAAATTGCACCAAGATGCGCGACAAGCGAAATCCCAGGAGCCAAAGGGGAAGAGCAACCCCTGTGACGAGCGAAGGGTAGCTAAGACGTAAACGGTGTCAATTTGGCGATTCATGAGCTCCGCCCCGAGACTCTGCCATTATAAATACAAAACAACAAGACAAGACACGGGGGATTTGAATAAATTTCGCCTAAATCACGACTCGGGACATGAATAACAAACTGCGTGATTTCCTCGTGGAAATAATGCAAACGGCGTCGAAAAGATCAAAAAGGAAAATCTCGATTTTATTATGTCGTTTGTTCGATGAAAAGGCATAGAAGACGGCAATAATGCGATCAATTGAATATTTAAAATATGCATGAAGCATATCCATTATAATTCTTAGAATAAACAAGTTAACGTGATACAAAAAGGTTACTCGCGCACATCAATTATTATTATTACACACATACACACACACACTCGCTTCTATGTCAAAGCTTTTCATTTTGTATTGACGTGAACAGAATTGCAAGTCATTTTGGGCTCTCCATTATTTGTTTTTCGTTCGTGGGAGGTACGACCGTGTGAAATTATACAAAAATAGTTGAACTTCCATTAATAACAATAACTAATGATTATAAAATAATTATATAAACTGACACGCAAAATTTATTTATTCACTTCCAACTTAAATTATTTTTTGTCGTAAATGTATTTTTTTTTAATAAATGTGAATGTGAATGTAAAAATAGCAAGAGTAAAATTAGAACTTTAATAGTCGATTCTGGCTTATATACGGTTGAGGAAATGAAAGGAAACCGACGTATTTACTCTTCTGAGATCTTTTGAGCAATTTAGATAAATATTCAAGGAACCGGGATAAATTTTGCAATCCTTTTGGAAGTATTACTCGACAAATTAGACAAAAATTCATTAGTTTTTGTACCATTTTTAAATGTTTATTGGCCCGATCATTATTAATATAATTTAATAAAATTAATATTAATATCATACATAATCTGATACATCAATATGATATCTTTCTACAAAGTTTCAAATATCTACATTGGATTTGATGGCATTTGAGAGTAATAAATCATTTCTGTGGATAACCAAGCAAGTCATTCTAATATTTTTTAATAATATTTTTTTTATATAAATAAGATAATATTTTTGCGAAAAAAACATTTATTCTTTTTAGCTGTATTACTAATGATATTGTATCTAAAAACCGTTTTAAGATCTATAATGAGTATATAAATTCTGATATTTCAATATTGAATAAAACACAAATAAATCGTAACAGAAAATCATTAGGTATAAATTCTACTATAGTATAATAATTTAGTTCAACGTCTGTAACATTACAGTGGTAGGTATATTTATTGTAATGACAATAATAATTTATAAATATAAGTCCGATATATAATTAAAAATAAAAAAAAATAGCTATAGTATAGTTTTATGGTAAAAATTATGTATAAAATATTATAAAAAAAACAGATGGATATGTTATTTTAGATACGTATTTAAGTGCAAATTTTATAAAAATATTAGGTTCAGATCTTACTAGTGGCAATGTGACATTGTGGCATTTCTTGCTTCTTTTACAAGCACATTTTCTGTTTTGATACATCGATTTCGATCGATAATCTAGTTAAATTAAATAGGCAATGTTAATATTATTTTGTATTGTATTTGTAAGTGTTGCATTTGTTTAATTCATAAGAAAATCACATTTGTTTTTTAAATAATAAAATTACTCTCAATATAATTAAATAATAATTAATATTAATATTAAATATCATAGGTTCATTTTTTAATATTAAAAATAAAATAGATACCCGTGTCAAAAAAATTTTGATATTTACAATTTTTTAATACACTGTAAATTATTTATATCTATGCAAAAAAATAAGGTGACTTTCTGATTATATTGTTGTTTCTTGATATATTTATATTACTAAAATATGGTTTACGTGCAATAAATGTATTTTGTCAGTCATTAAATAGCTTGTTTTTTTATTGTTTTGTATTTTGTGACTATTTTTTTAGATTGTGTGTGTGTTCATTTCGTAAAAACTAAGTTCAGTGTTTTCTTAAGAATTTAGTACTCTATTATTCATTAATAGATACATTTGTCAGTGAAAATAAAATGTGTTCATATTTAAGCAATTTTTGGATTTGGAATTCGTTATTAAACTGTAAATTATAATTTAAACTAATTTTAGGGTATAGCAAATTTTTTCTCGATGTATTGCTGCTGTTGTATTGTTATGTTATATCTAAAATATGGTCATATACATACATAGTTCAGAAAATCATAAATCATTAATACATCTGTTATTTAAAGTACATATATAATTTACTATAAATTATTTTTATCGATGCAAAACCAACAATAAAAGCTGTTTTTTTTAAACAAAATTAATTCTCTATACTGTTTTACTTATGTTCCATGTATAAAATATATTATAGTTAATCCATATCTAAAAAAAAATATGTTTTGTATAATGATATTTATTTTAAATATTTTTGTGATTACATTTTATCATATTATAAAAACAAACTCTAAAACAAACACTTTTTATTTTAACAATTTTATTCGAATTTTCGATTTAGTAGATTGTACAATAACAACTGATAATTTTAATCATATTAACGTGTAAATAAAACTAAAATATAAAAAGTATAGTTAAGGAACATATCAATTGACTTCGTAGTAAATTATTGGGCTGTGACCCAAACATTGCCATCTATTTATGAGTTATGAATATTTATGAATAAGATTTTACTCTACAGACTGTAATTTTTAAATTGCGTATGTTAGTATGTGGACATTTATTTATTTAATATAAATATTTTATTGCAACGGAGTCAACGCAGTCAACAACATATAACACCATATTGAAATAAAATATATTTATTAATTATAAACTATTATTAGCTCGATTTTAGTGTATTGTTTATCTTTGAGATTATAAAAATATAGGAAAAAATTATAATTATTTATTAACTATTAATTCTAATCTCCCGAACACGATAGAAATTGAAATACCCAAGAGATCATATGGAATTTAAATTCAGATTTTTTGGTATCTATACCATTGATCTATAGTGCTTTGACATATAAAACGGTAATCGATTCTGCATCATAAATAAAATGAGTTATGTGATATATTATCACTAGATCTTGAATAACTCGTTTCTCTCGCACAAAACGTTGCACTGAATCTTTTGACAAATTATTTTTGCCGCTCCTTGTTAACAGCGCCCTGTGGTCCTGCACAACTCTATTAGAGTACTGAATAAAATATACTTTTAGTAAAATAAATTTTATGAGTTTGATGATCTTTTTTATCATGAAAAATAATATAATACGTACATAGGTGTATCATTTTATATGATAAAGAAAATTATAAATTTTGTGGTGGGTGGTATATGCTACATCAAGATAAACAAGAACAAATCGCGTGTGGCCCACTTGGGACCGTTTAAATCGATGTTACAAAATAATGATGACAGGTTATTGGAGATAATCATCTGTTGTGAAGTGGAGTTCCTTTTACTAGTCTGACTGCTGTTCTTTCATTCTTTGCTTAGTCACAACTGACTTTTTTTGTCGCTATTGTTCACTAACATTGCTATTTATTTTAATATGACTTTAAATATTAATTGATTATTTAGTGATAAAATAAAAAAAATCTTTTCTAAACGATGTGCAATAACTGTACTATCATCTGATTCTTTGAACGTTGCATTGTGTTAATTTAATCGAGTCAAATGTTTAATGTTATACCCTCTTGTCACGCCCATTTCATTATCAGTAAACGACCGCGTCGAATATTTAAACAAGAAAACGTATTGACTAAGCTCTGAAGTGTAGGAATGATAATTAGCAACCGCCGGGAGATGACTGGCATTACCGAAGGCACCTGGGCGGCCATCTTGTCAATCAAAACTAAAAAGGTTCAACTATATACCTTTGTGGAAACGTCACATGTTTTTTTTATAAAACGAACGCTATTGATCAAATTATGCTGAGAGCTTAAATTAATTTAGATACATAAATATATTTTTATTTTAATCGTTACATCTTTCAACAATAATTGCGGTATTCATGATCGTGCCCCGTACATGAATTTATTCATTTTCATACTCCATTGTTAAAAATCTATATAGAATTGGTCCATTTCGCGATAGCATTTTGCGCGCAGCGATAATGGCGATAAAAAACTGTGATGTATTTATTTATGTATAAAATATATTTTAGGGGGTTGCCAACATACAATGGAGGGCACTCGTTGTATTTTCAAGTGTCTGGGGGCTGAATTTTAGCAGCAGAGTCCAAAGGGCGGACACCCGGCGCGAATGTACGCGTATTTAAGCTACTGGGCTGAAAAACTTTTTCCTACTACAAAAAACGCCATCTTTTTAATCGATTAAAAAACAAAAATACACACGAATCATATGCTATTTTAAAATAATATGTACATTGATATATTTAAAGTTATGGTAAAGAAAATTTTAATATGATTTAATATTTGTTCATGTGAATAGAAAATTGTGGTCATATCATTTTTTATTGCTAAAAAATATTTCATCGGATTCAGTTTTATACCCCTGGCATTACCGGTCGGCATGTGCGCCAATAGTTGCGACACAAAAGGGCATTAAACGCTTCGTGAAAATGTAAAACAGCAGCACATCACTTCAGATGTAACAACTGCCGACTGAATGTAAAAAATCGACATATTATTACAACAATGTCGAAATCGCTAACCACTCATGCGTGCAAATCGACGACATTTTTTTTCTCTACTCAACCATTAGATAGGCATTAAGCTTATATTATTAAAAAAGGAGATAAAATCAACAGTATTTAAGCGCAATGCATATTTATTAGACCTATTTATTATCATTATAATAATACTGAACTGACAGATGATTAATTATCGCAATGAAAAAAATATATATATATATATATATATATATATATTTTAGTTGGAAAAACTAGTTGTGTTTTTTCACTCTTACATAAAAAGTCATCGACTATCTGAATGATTTGATTAATTGATTTCCATGATCCTAATAACATATTTATTTCCTAGCCTGCGCAATTTTAACACACAAGTAATAAACGTATATACTGGTTCAAATTTTAATGTGGCTCGTTTGTATCGGATCAAAAAACGCAATCGATTGCGAGAAACACAGTCGCCATTAGAGGGAAAGAGAAAAGCTCGCAGGGGCGGAGCTTTGCGTTGATTCGTCAGCGCTTAGCAAAGTTAACGCCTATTGGTTTTTCATTCCCCCACCACCGCTCGACCCTCGCGTTATCACATTGCTAAAAGCTAGTGCGGAAGCTTTTGTCAATTTGTGGATAAATCAAGTTTGACTATAGGAGTTTGCACTTGAAATTGGCGATTTCTGTACGCATGATATGATTATTTACTGAATTAAATATCTATATTTAATTCAGTAAATATAAATATCTTCTTATCTTCTAGGTCTAATCTACTAATGTCTACTAATGTCGGTATTATATTCATTATTATCTTAATGCAAACAAAAATTTTAATAGCTATGAAGTATTATTTGCTTAAATTTAAAAACAATATATTATTGTCCTTAAAAATACATGGATTCTAAATTGTTATATAAAATAACCTACAGTAAAAATATTATTAAATCTTCTGTTTGATTAGTTACTAAACCACGATGCTATAATATATTTCTTATGGAAAACGAATGAATTTTCTTGGTGTTTAGAACTGAATTTATACAACTGAATTTCCGTGTCGTTTCTATCACGTTTTGTAAGTTCTGAAGCATCTGTCAATAAAACACATACAGTAAAGTCTCTTTTTAATGCGATTTAAAAAGTGTAATTTTTAATTAGTTGCTTTTTTATAATCATTAGGCCTAGGTGACTGCTGCTCTATTTACCAAATGGTTCACGAATTGCATTTTATCAGAAGTAGAAAGATATAGGTAGTAGAAGGCTCTCGTTTTTAATTTATTTTTAATTGTCAACAATGCAACTTTTCCTGCTTCGTGTATGCTAAGATTTTAACAAAACGGCTTTTTATTTTATAGGGTAGGTTCACAATCAACCAAGCCTGTCGATAGGGGAGGGGGAGAGGGAACAAATTCCCGGAGTCCATTCTCCTTGAGGGGCCCAACTCTGGAAAAAATCACAGCAAGAATATATTTTTAATAAAAAAAGTAAAAACGAACATCAAATAATGAATCTGAAATCAACTACAGTTGCTTGAGATATACCTACATATATACTGATGTATTTTAGGTATAAGTTCCTTTAGCCCTTTTTATATTATATGAAAAAAAGAGAGAAGCGGAACATTGCCTTCAAAAGCACCCACTTTCTAGGTAGTACTTCCACAATAAACATCATTATCCAAAAGGACAGATGGTAGTTTTTGACGTTTGTGCTAAAATTTGTTTGCAGATTATTTGAGAAGTGTATGGATATTTGTACAGATGGTGCTTGAGCAATGGTAAGAAAGATGAAGGAAGTTGTATCACGCATCATGCAAGTATCTACAAGAGTCACCAACAGTCATTGTATTTAGCATAGGAAAACACTGTAACGGAGCAATATGGGAGATGCGACATCTGTCTAAAATTTTTCTTCCGCTTATTCTTCCTTGAGAGAAGAGTATAGTTCGAAAACTAAAATTAGTTTTACAATTTTTATCAGGTTAGGTTTGGGTTTGAACACCATTCCACATGAATCGTTTTAGCTATTCACAGCTATCGTTAAAAATCATTGTGTCTGGCTAGCTTATTGTGAAGCTATACTAGATGGCTCGTGTAAAGGAGCGTTCACGAGCGCTGACGCCTTAACGGCCTAGGGATGCAATCGCGACTCTCTAGGGCACTCTATAGCTCGTAGCTAAAAATGCTAAGCATCGACGATACTCCTTAGACACTTTAAAAGCTTCATTTAAATACATGCAATGAATTGTATTTCAATACTCCTAGCAAAAGGTTACTAGGATACAAATACGGATACTATCCGTATACCCAATCTTGCAGAGAAGTCTGAGAAATTTTCTCCTAATCCTCTCTATCAAGAAGGAGTACTTTACTTTGCTGAGATTTCAAGCAGTAGAGCCAAATAAATGATACGAACTAACGTATCGTACAGAAAGAAAATCGGCAATAAATTGTTTAAGTGACACGCGCTCCTCATAATGAAGCGCATCAGCTCCTTATAATGAAGCGGAGATCCTCATAATGAAGCGGGGCAGATTTAGTATGTAAATCTTGGCGATTTACATACTAAATCTTTATCTCCCCGACATAAATATTTCTCGATAAAAAACTTATTCTTAAACTATATAGACAATGGAATAATACTTTTTAATAATATTTTTTACTTTTTTAAATGTACTTTTTCTGAAGAGGTGTCTTTTGATCTGTGTATATGTAAATATGACAAGAAAAGTTCTTCATGTGCACTTACAAGTTTATTTGCATTAAATCTTAATCTCAGATATGATCCGCTAGTGATCAATAACGTACAATGTTTTTTACAATAAATGGACTTTGTTCGTTGGTTGTTTCATTCGATGGGTTAATGACACCAAAATATATCTACAAAAGTATACAGATATATTAAAAATAATCCGTTGCTAATGTTTCAAAGGACTGAGATGAAAATAATGGACTCATGAATCTATAATGCTGAAAAAAACTTTTCTTTAAAACATCGAGTTTTAGTGAATGAGCGATTGATCTACTTACTACTTATTTGTCATATAGTATATTTAAAAATATATATTTTCATTTCTCATAAAAATATATATGTCAATATAAAAATATATTATTATAATTTATTCGCTCGAAAGATGATGAGTTAAATCAAAATCTCCAATTTGTTCTCGTCTCGTTGAGATCTCGCCTCCTTTGCCTGAGTCGCGAATATCGAAATCACCGGAGCGAGCAGACGCGATTTCCTTTGACGTTTGAACAATCGAGACTACACGAACACGGCGGCAGTTCAAAAAGTCACGCTTGATTCTCTCAATAACATCAAAAGGCATTTGGCTTCGCCTTTCATGTGCAATTATGCAAATATGTCACTTCGCGTTTCTCACGAAGCAACCGAACGCGTTTCTCACGAAAATCGCTCAGATCAAAACACGTCTTCCGCCTAGTTGGTCATTTGGCAATCGAAGTGTGATTAGAGTCAGGAAAAGTCCAATAATGACGCGTTTTTTTGGCGAGGTGTCCCGGGCGATGCTGCGAGGCGCAATAGGACCCCGCGGAGCGACAAAGCAGCGCCGCGCTGAGACTACTAAATGTCTGATGTCAAAACTTCGCGGGGGGCACCCCTGGGATGGAGGCGATCTGGCGATGAACCACCATATCCAAGGGGGAATATAATACAAATAACTGCGAATCAATAATAGGGATTGTGTAGTTAACCGCATAAAGAGTATTTTCGGTATCGATTAGAATTATGTATAACATTTCTTAAAGCTAGATAACACATTTCCGTTAATTTATTATTCATATTTTGACTGACTATGAAATCCATTCTAAAAAGAAGATAAAATAAATTGTGTATAGGTCCTATAATACATGTACTAGAGACGTGATGTGATACTATAAAGAACTTTTTATTATTTTACTAAAATATTGCCTTTTTATAAATATTTATTAGGAATTGTGAGAAGAGTTGTTCTCAAATTAAGTTTAAGCAACCTGCTGCAAATAACATGTATTATCAAAACTCCTGCATCGCGTAAGTATTATACAATATTAATTTAGATCATATTACCTAGATTTCATCTCATATATCGATACATCAATTTGTTGTTTAAAATCAATGTGCGTGGTCATCTGCTAAAATAGATTAGCATTTAGCAGCAAAATATGTCATTACATAACATATTTTAGAGAAAAAAACACTACTAATCTGTGCTTATTATTATTAGCATAAAGAACTTTTTATTATTTTACTAAAATATTGCCTTTTTATAAATATTTATTAGGAATTGTGAGAAGAGTTGTTCTCAAATTAAGTTTAAGCAACCTGCTGCAAATAACATGTATTATCAAAACTCCTGCATCGCGTAAGTATTATACAATATTAATTTAGATCATATTACCTAGATTTCATCTCATATATCAATTTGTTGTTTAAAATCAATGTGCGTGGTCATCTGCTAAAATAGATTAGCATTTAGCAGCAAAATATGTCATTACATAACATATTTTAGAGAAAAAAACACTACTAATCTGTGCTTATTATTATTAGCATAAAAGTGGTAATCTATTTGAGTGTCATATTTTGAGAGGACTACAGATTCTATCCGTATTTAAAAAATACGTGCAATAGACGTTGGGAATTGAGGAGCTCAAGGGAAGTGTATGCCTTATATAATCACCTACTACGCATTACCCTTAAGCATTCTTCTCTAGTCTCAATGCCAAATATTGCAACCGATAATCAAAAACATGCAATTTGTTAATTGAATAAAATATATACATATATCTATAAAATAGGGAATATTTAAATTATAAGAGTAGACTGAAATCTGAAACAGAATTCATTTAACACTTAATCGACGGGTCATTTTTTGCCGCGTGATTTTCGCGCAGCACAGAGTTACATAAATAAAATTATTTAATTAGTGAAAAATTAATTTAAATAATAAATTTCGATCATCTGGGATTTAAAATCAGAAGAGGCGGGAATAATGCCAGTTTAAGATATATTTTATTGCTCTGCTTGCGATTGAATAAAGTTTCCGGTGACATTTTGCGATCTCTGTGTATAAATTATACAAATAAATAAATATATTTCCATACCAGGAAAAATAAATCGTCGAATGAGTAAATGTCATAATCCGTTTCTAATCGGTTGTAGTCGCCAAATGTCAGAAGCAGAGTTTTTCAGCTTTTTTATGCTATATGTATATTTTTTGCATTTTCGTAATATTCGTCCGTTCACGATATTTGGTATACAAAATATTTTTTAAATATACTTGAAAAGTAAATTCCATTACAATTTATTAAAATGCCAGAGCGGCGTCTTGGCTCAAAAAGAAGTATAAGGGTGACGCCCTGGTCTCTGATCATATAAAAGACATTCCCTGGGATTAACTGTTGGGGGATCAATCGTCACCGAACAGTATTGGACAACTTCACAAAAAGCATAGACCACAAAATCTCTCTCTGCCCTGCGCATGTTTTAAAACAAAAAAGAAAGGCATGTGAATGTGGTAAGGAACAGCGATATATAGAAACACATCTCTCATTAATACTGTTTCAAGCGCAATACCACATTCATAGCTTAGTCTTGATCATCCAAATCCAAACCACTTTCCATTTTGCATGAAAAAGCTGAAATCACTTAACCCAGTGCTTACCCACTGGCGCGAGGGCGCAGTCACGTTCGGCGGCCGTTTTTATCGCTCTTTGAACGTGCGCGAAGTCCTCCTCAGCCTCGAGGCTTTCCAATAGAACAAAGGGCGTAGGTGGCACTCGGCGCGGCCCGGGAGCAGGGTAATTTGCAGCGCGACAAATCCTCGCGCGGCTATGCCGTAGGGTGAGTTTTCTCCCAGCCCCGACCGACCATTGTGCCGCGTCGTCGCGGGGGCAGATGTTCTCGCTTTGTGCTCGCTCCGCAAAATAATCACACAGGCTTCCTTGCTCCTTGTCGAGTGGCTCGCGGGCACAAATCTCGAGTGTTCGGCTGCTGCGTGCCAAGTACTCTGTCTCTCTCTCTCCTGTCTTGGCCCCGACATTGGCCCCGCTGATCAACTTTCGAGCTTTAGCGGACGTGCCCGCCCCGGCAAATTTGGATATCAACGATTCCCTACGACGTTGCTGATTTTGCGAAATATGCGATGAAAGTTTATTGAGCTAGTAGATATGATGCCCAAGAAGGCAGACTGAAAATTCTGATTCTCGGCACTTTTCGGACAGGGATGTCAGAATAATGCATGTCATTTAACCCAATTTTGCCCGGTGTTTCAATATTGCAACATTTTTTTTATCCCTACTCCAATACAAATTTAAATTGAATCAATCGATAGCTAGCAAACGTGGGGAGCGTCTGGTGCAATATTTTTTCAGGTTTGAACCTGTCAGAGTGAGCAGTGTTTTTTATAAGCATATTCGTTCAACAAGAAATGTCATCTGACTTTTGAAGTTTCATTTTTATGACAATATTTATCATAATTAATTATTGTTCTAGATTCGTTATGTGTAGTGCTTTATTTTATTTTTCCATCTGTATTTCTTTTTTCACAAAATTTTCCATGTTCCTAAATTGGATTTTTGGAACTATAATTTAAATAATTTTTATTATTTGTTCAAACAGAATTTTAACAACCTTGAAAGTTGTAGAAAATGATAATTTTTGGGAGAGTTTATACCCGGTGTGGTTGTGTCAATAAGGAAATTGAAAAAATCATCCATAAAAAAAGATCATTTTTTATTATTAACGACACTATAATCCCGGTATATTTATTTTATTTTATGTATATTATTATATTAGGTAAAATTTATGAATATTAACACATAGTGCAACATCATAATAATTTTTCAAATTTTGCCTCTCCTTGTGCAATGTATTGCACACCACGACGAACAATTTGTAGAGCATTATTTTTTTTTCATATAATTTTAAGTTATATTCAGTGGCGGATTTATTATCAGCCCGAGGTGTTACAAATTTCTGGGGGTCTCTATATACATAGGTACAACTTTTTAAAGCCCAGTTTTAACCCCCCCCCTCTCTCTATTACACATAAAATAATTTCTACCAAGAACTGATATTTTATATTGTATTATATATCATGCATAAAAAAGTTTTTCTTTGTCAGAAGCGTTAATAAAAAAAATAGAATGATCAACTTTGTATTAACAAATTCGTTCGGTGAAAACCACGAAAAGGTGAAAGTTAGTAGGTGATAGACAATTAAAGTAAAAAATATGTAGCATGACCCGTGAAATTGTAAAGCGATTATATAAAGAGAAAGGGTTTCAATAATTTAAAATGATATTAAATCGTAAAGCGATTATATAACGGGAAAATGTATTGTATTTCAATTCTATCAGTAAATAAAACCGAATAACAGGGATTTTTGTGTTCAGTAGCATTATTAAATAAATTTTAATTCTTATTAATGCCAAGAATTATATTTCTTTAGATCCACTATAATTAAAATGTTGCTAGTTACATAATAAAATAATTAAACTTAAACAGTTGATTCAAACTTAAATATTGCGAGCACTTAATTTAAAAAAACGTTTAAAATGTAATATTTGAGAATCAAGCGATAATCAAATGAATATTACGTCATAGCATTACGTAATTATATATTTAAAAAAATTATATTTTTTTCTAAATAAATTATAATATTAAATTCTATTTTATGATTCAAAATTAATAAATGTGCCAATTATTTAAAAAAAAATCATCTGAGAAAATAAGTAAATTAAAAATTATTAGACAGTTTTCATATTTACAGTAGTATTTTTCTACTTTTAGCTGCAGCAAACTTATCTATGATGACATCAAAATTTAATTACTATGTGAGATAATTTTCTATAAACATAATCGAAATATTTAATATATTATATTGTTCAAGATTGTCTCTTAAATGAATTTTAATGCGCTTAAGAAACGAGAAAGTTGTATTAAATAATGGTAATAATAAAAAAAGTTCAAAACTGTTTCGATATTTGGGAAGGTTGACTAAGCCATCAATGATTGTTTTGCATATTTCAAAAGCAATTGTAGTGTTACTAAGATATTTTATAATTTTGTGATTCGAATCGCTAAATTCAACTGATGTGTGGATGAAGAAAAAAACACATAAATGCTTTTAACAGATTCGAAATAAAATACTGCTTCTAAATAAGCGTTCGCAGCACAATCCTCAACTGAATTGAGGGTATGACTCGAACATGGAATAAAAATTGCGGATTCGCTCAAACTTTTAATTCTCGATTACAAACCGTTTTATTTGCCGGCCATATTAGCTGCATACTATATACCTAAGCTTTTTTTAGAGATTTTTTCATAACATATTTGCACGATCAAGCTTCATTTTAACTAAAATAAACAATTAAACAAATATTAAAAACTAAAGTATTTCCTCCTACACTTGTTCACAAAGTCTTCAGTTAAATCTTAAGTTTTCATTTCATTCGCTACTTTTGTCTCTATTGCTAATATTGAAACACCATGTAATTGTAAACGATTCTATGTAATCGAATTTTCTAAATAGTTTTTCATTATTTTCTATTTTGAAAACAACCTTTTAGATGTTGCAACAACTGGCCTCACACGGGAGGAATAGGTAGTGTTAATTGAAGTAATAAGAGTGTAATTCCTTCTAAAAAACTAGTCGAAATGGTTACTTAAAATTTATTTTTTTATCTACAATTCCTCTTAAATATTTTAAATTATCAACTATTTCTATAATAGTTATCTACAACTATTTTTGTATAATTATCTAACGTATTTTTTATAATTAATAAACATTTAGTTTTATTTTAATTTGGTTTAAGTATATTATTTTCATTATTTAATTAGTCCACAAAAAGATGTATTTTACATTTTTTTTATTACTGATTATATTATTAATATATAATATAAACAGCAGTTGTTCCAATTTTGACCCCTGTGGTACTCTGTAAGATAATCTTTCTTCTTAGGAATAAGCATAGTTAGCTTTTTGCTTTCCTTTTTTAAATAATTATTAAACCATCTTAAAACTATTTCACTTATACCGATATACTCGAATTTCTTCAACATTATTATTATGTCTATTGTTTCGAAAGCTCTCTTGAAATCCAAGAAAACTGCTCCTATGATTTTGATTATATTATTGGCTAACAACAAATCATTTATAGCTACTTGTAATGCAGTCTCAGTGAAAAGTTTTTCTCTGAACCCCGATTGTTGTTCACATAGAATGTTTTGAGAAATAATGAAATCCTTTAATTGTTGATTACTACTTATTCCATCACCTTTTCTATACAAGGCAACACGTTAATTAGTCTCATTTCCTTTTATTTTAGGTATAGAGTATAATAAATAGTAGCATTCTTCAAATTATCGGGTACTTCTCCTTCGGAGAGTACTTTTTTTACTAAATAATAAAGTTCCTAGTATTTTGCAAATTTCTTTAATTATACATCTAATTTATCAGTACTGGTTCCTTTTTTTATTATACACTTTTTTAATCGATATTTTATTATTATTTATATTTTTTAAATTTCCTACTTATATGTTGTATTTATTTCCGAATATTTTTACCGCTTTTTCTTTTTTTCATGGATCCTCTTTAGTCACAGGTTATAATTAAACCACCGTTATTTATGGATCTTATATTTTGAATGCCTTCCAAAACTTCCAATTCTGTTGATCTTATTAAACTTTTGTAATCAATTTTAGTTTTTACATATTTTGTAGATTTTTTGGTATAATTATCGCTTTGTTGTCGCCTTTTTAAACCATATCAGTCATATTTTAAATATTGTTGTTTAAATTTAAATGTTTTATATTTAAACACATTCGTTACATTAACAAATAGGTTTTCTAGCGCAAGGCGCGAACTTATGAACGTGCTAGTTAATATTATTTTGTAAAACTAAGATTTTAATTGTCGTATCTTTTATATTATTTTACTTGTAACTGTGACGCATGTTCAATCAGCCGTTAAAAATATATCGTAAATCTTTTGTCGCCTATTGTGCGTGGCACATTTTATACAAACCTTTCACGAAACGCAGATGCAGGATCGTGCGAACATTTGTTCTCGACGGAATCAAGTGGCTTTCGAGTGGACCGCTGATGCTGGGCGCTCGCCCTATGCTTGCACCCATTCCTGGATCATTGTATGTTACTTGCCCGCGGGCCCGGAACAAAAACTCGGCCGTTAACACTCCAAGAACAAATCGTTCGGAAATTAACGATTTCCTTCTGTTCCCTCTACCGTCGAAACGAAATCTAGAATAATGCAATACCTTTATTTGTATTTAGGAAACATATTGACCAATAGGAGAATAAGTAAAATGACAAATAGATTTAAATTAGATTTTATTTATTATACATAAAATCTACAAAACCGTTCAACTATACATTTATTTATTTAAGATCAAATTAAAAATATGTTTCTATAATTTTAATTATACGCTTTAGATCACAAGACAAGAACGATTTCAAAATAAAATTATCGCTATAATACCTTTTACGTAAAAAAATCGCACAATTAAAAAATCAACACATTGATCAATTTATAAACTTAAAATTTTACCCACTATTGGAATGATCAATATGAAGGTCAATACAAAATTGCAGTACTTTTCCGACTCTAATAAAACTGCACGTCTCACGTAAGAGATTCGATAGCAAAAAAGTGCGACCCTAAAGTGGAGTCTGTTAAATGTATACAAGCTTACTTAACGCCTTTGGTAACCGTAATTCTGTCCGCCGCCAGGCTTTGAACCGTAGCCCCACTGATTCTGCTCGGATCTTCCATACGGATGATTCCTGTCTCGTCCGTGTCCACCTCTGTTTGTATCGTGCCCTGGTCTTGAATTGGAATAATCTCGATCGCGATTACCACTATTACCGCCGCTACCGCCGTAACCTCCTCTGTTGTTATAGCCGCCTCTACTACCACCTCCTCTATCAGAATTGTATCCTCCACCACCACCGCCGCCGCCGCCGCCGCCGCCGCCTCCTCCTCCTCCCCTAGAATATCCAGAGCTTCTTGAGTGATTCCCGTGACTGCCTTCGTCTTCATACCTCCTCCTCTTGTGCTCGGGCTGTCCTTGGTTGTAGTCGCTTCGTCCTTGGCTGCTGTAGTCACTGCGTCCAGAGTTGTATCCTCCTCTTCCTCTATTGTCAAACCTCTCTCCTCGGCTGTGGTAGTTGCCTGTAAAAAAATAAAAATGTTCAATGTTTAATCTCTAAAAGGACTATCGAGCGGCGGGAAAGAAGTGGTTCGAAGAGCCTTTGCCGTTTGGAGTGTTTAATCGCGGATTTGCATTAGGGCCGCATTGTGGGTTCCAATTGCGGCGGGCGATTACATCCAGTTACGATCCAGGGCCGCTTTTGTGTGACTAGTGCCTATTCATTTTATCACTTGGCTCGCGCGAGCATTAGTTCTGGGTTATTTTCATTGTTCGATATGACACAGTTAGGGATTGCAATAATACCGGTATTACCGAGAAAGAAAACAGTCAATACCGGTATTGACTTTATTTTTTTTTATTTTTTACCCGAAAAAATAATCCGAGTGCCGCTCGCATTATACACCGTGTTTATTAATAACTTCCTAAATTTTTATACCAGGTGACCAGAGCATCAGGCACCGCAAAATATATTACTTATTATTTTTTGTCAGTTACGATTATCCTAAAAAATGAGAAAGGAGTGCGTAGAAAATTGTAAATATTCATATTAAAAAAAAACAATTGATTAATATTATTGATGATTGTGATATTTATGTGATTGACGTATGATATATTTATATTATTGTATATTTAATACTTATTTTAGATATTTATTATTTATTTTCGATTGATTATTGATCTCTCGTATATTTATTTATTTATATTAATGTTAAAAGTAACATTAATTAAATTTATGTAAATAAAAATACGTAAATACTGCATAACCATTTTAGTTCCAGACAATTTGGCCAAACATACGCGAATTTTCTATAAAAAAATCATTGAAATACATTTTTAAAACAAACTTTTTTGTGTATTCTCAATAATGTACGGTTATAAAAAGCAATAATATTTAGTTTTTACTACAATAATAGATAGGATTATATTTTTAATATTTATTTACTCAGAAAAATAGAAGATTTGATGTAAAAAAACACCCGTCAACACATTTTAATTATATCGTCTAGTATTATACAATATATTTTTAGTTGTTAGCAGAAAAAAATAACATTGCAATACTTTGCTTTGTTCAAAAAATAAACCGGAGTAATGATAAAAATATCGAACGTATATCCGTATCGTGTGCTTTAGAGCTAATAATATGAGCGCGTAAACCCAAATTTGCCTTCTCTTTTTAAATTATGAATAATGATGAAATGGATAGCTCTCAAACTGGTTGTGTTAATGCAAATATAGTGTAGTGCAATTATATTTTAATATTCATCCGTGAGGTTGGAAAAATCTAGGTAAGCCAAATTTTCGATAATCGATCGGATCGAATCCATATAAAAGATCCACACGGAAGAAATTAGAAAAGTTGTTCTTTAACGAGTTGACTAACGCCATTTTCACATAATTTGATTCACTACTTATTCCCCGCGGAAACTTTATAATGTAAGATATATGTGCACCAAATTCCCTGCAGACGCATATTTCCGCACGTTGTGGTCTCGTTTAAAAATAAATTTGAAATAGCCCGCAGTGTATTTCTTACATACACAGGCCACCTGTAAGATATTTTGTTAGCCCTCTAGACAAATATCTACATTTTTATTGGAAACGCATGTGAACTATGCTTTTTGAAAGTTAAACATGTTATATATAAACATCAGCTTCGCTCGTGATAGATTTAAGCTCATTATTTATTCATTATAGTTCATTTTATTCATCCAGTTATTACAAATATATTAAAATACTTGACTAGTCACAATATTTTTAGTCTCCTGTCTCGTTCAACAACACTGTTCAGCTTAACTTTAAACTTAAAAGCTGAAAAAAAACAGAGTTGACCTAGTAATGGCAGCCATAATGACATGTGCAAATGTCACATCGCTACTGTTCACTGTTTGGGAGAAGTTATTGTGACAGACAAACACGTATATTTTCTGAAAGAATATTTAAAAACGTTATCAAACAGTACAAAATCTGAAACCTTCCTTAATTTATTGAATACTAATAATAAAATTATTATTATATTATTTACACGTGTGGTTTTCGCGTCACAAATTGCGTGCAACCCAACGGCATTGTGCCGCAACGGGGTGCTGAAAATTTAAACTCTATTCGCGTGTACTATTTGTTCGTTTTAAAAGGTTTCCCTTTGTCAGTTGTCGTCTTTGTGCGCGACGGCTTCCATTCCACTCATCTCGTAGTAATTTCGTAATTCCCTTTGTAGCGCTCTCTGACGCCATTATCGTTCTTTCGTTGCGCCCCCGCCCGCGACGCCTCCGCCCCCTTTTCCGTTATTATGATTTACAGCCTCCATTACGGGACCTGTCGAACGCCTCCTGGCGAATGAAGCCTTTAGCTTTTAGCGCCCGTTCTCCCGAATTACGCGCAATCTGGGACGGATAATGGATTTTGTATGTGAAAGAGTTATATTTAGATTTTTTTTATTCCTAATTATATTATAATAAATGTGATAATAAAAGATTCAATCAAGTCAAAAGGATTTTATTAACCCTTAGGTTGCCGAGATAATATGAATATTATCTTGGTTAACCCTGATATATAATATAATACGGGAAACAACCAATGGTTTATAAAAAAACTTGTACATCTTGTTGTTCCATCGTCTTCTTTAGTTAATCGATTAGTGACAATTAAGAGGAACTTGTGAATATTTACATATAAAAAACCCTTCGTTAACTTATACAAGTAATGCATACCTATGTATGTGGGGTATTAATCACATATGGCGTATTATAAACCAAGCGGATTAGTCAGTGTTTAAAATATAATGTGTTATGATTAGTTTCCAAATATGCGTTATTTTTAACTATTATAATATCGATTAGTAAATGACACGTGTTTAAGTATAAAAAAACTAGTTACTTCTATTTTAAAAATAATATAAGAAGTACGTATTTAAATCTTTAAATTAGTACGAAGTTTAATTTTAAATATACCTGATTCTTAAAAATTGGTACCATAATAAACTACTTCAAACAGATTTTGAATTAAACATTCCTATTGATTCAAAATATACACAATCTACATCAATCCAATCATTAAAAAAGTCCACAGCAACACAATACTAACTTAGTAATTTCTGGAATTTCGCTAATTAAATTTTTTTTTAAAAAAAGATGAATTTGCAATATAAAAATGACTGATTGTAGTACATCGAAAACATATATCACTACCAGCGATATACAACTATGTTTTTAGATGGAAAAAATTCAAAATTTTCTGCTACAAATCTAATCGAATAGTCGGGACACATAATTTATTAACATGGAGTTTCTAGTTGTGATGTATTGATTAGTCAAAAGATTTAACATGATACACGTAACAATAAACACACTCCTAGTTTCAAGTAACAAAAAAAATTTTGGCACAATATACTGTAGCACCGTTAAACTGATATTAAACCGATATATAAAATTTCATAAAACATTTTTAAAGCAATGCTCCACGCTAATATATAATATTATATAATGAAGTCTTCTTCTACGCCTCACCGAGTCGGCAAACGAAATTAAGCCCGACGTCTAGCAACTGTGAAGATTGGCTTTGCGGTATGTGGCGGCGGAGCGGAGCAGTGATTTGCGCCAGCGGAAGATCAGCTACGTGCTCGAGTGGGACGCCGCCCCAGGGAGGATCGGGGGCGACGGCGAAGGGATGACACACAATTAGCGAGAGACGGCGCCCGGGGGGTGGAGGCGAGCATTCGACGCCGCTGACAAAAAAATATGAAAAATCCCAACTATATCCATGTCTATGAAAACTTTTGTTCGTTGTTGCGATTAGTTTGAGAACCACCGAAAAAAATATGAAGAAACACGCCCAACATAATTGTAATATTATACTAATTTACCTATTGTAGATAGATGAAAGGACACTATTATAAATATTTCAAGCAGTTCCAAACAATGACGCATATATGCGTTTCCCGACGATAATGTGATAAGCTTAAAATTACTGCTGTTCTAAATTTTGAGCTAATATCTGGAACATTTAGCTGCAGTAAGTAAAGCAAAACGAACCCATTCCCCTTTAGGGTTTTGTATTATTTTCTCAAAAAATATTGGAATAGCGTAGTTCCTAGTCTTAGGTGGTAACTAGAATTTTATTTATACAAATTTGCTAATAATAAAAAAGGGCCCCAGATGCAGTGACATCTTATAAATTATAATACACATAATCATTTATAGTTGATTACATAGATGTCACAGATTCCCAGACTTTTATTTTGGTTATTAGTACTTATTTGTAGGAATTCATTGTGTCTGATTGACTTAATAGGTAATCTGTTGGTACAGATTTACTCGTTATAACGCATTAGCTTAAGCTGGGACGTCATTTCAACTTTTTCTACGATGGGCAAAGTCGTCGTCGCTTTTTTTTAATATTTTGATAATCCGAGAATTTCAGATTTTTTAATGGGGGGGAGCAAAAGATGGCCAGTCAATGGTCGTTTTTTCAATATTTCGATTTCAATAAAATTCACCGTATTTCGATCTATGACATGCTTTTTTCTGGCGATACTCAGGGGGGAGGGTCAAATGGCCCCTGCCCTCCCCCAAATGATCACCCAGTATTTAAGTCTGTCAGGTTACAACGTATAATTAAAAATAATCAGTGATTAAAACGTTTATTTTTTTAGGGAAAAATACATATTGTTTATTTTACTATTCGATATTTAGTTAGTAAATCCAAAAGAATGCATTCAAAGGTTTAAAATGCAACATCATTTAGACGGCATTATGTTTTTTATTCTTTTAATTTGTTTGAAGTCACCTCTTAACATAACATGTAACAGCTTATAGTCGACAAACAAGCAATCGCATACAAAATAATATAAACAAATATTGTAATTGCATTTTTATAAATTACTCATATTTTTAATGCCTAGTATTGAATATTTCACTTATTTATTATAAAATTCCACAAAATTGGGTGGCTATCAGTGGCGTAGCTATGGGGGGGGGGGGGCGCCCTGGGCGGCACTTGCTTGGAGGCGGCATATTCGCGATGGGATCGTCTAGTGTGGTTCTTAACCCTGAATGCACTAAAACACATATAAATCCACGAATAACAAGAGCTTAATAATAACCAATTTATTATTTAAAAAAATGCTGATTTTATGACCCTGCAAAAAATGTATAGGGGGGGGGGGCAATTTTAAGGATCGCCCTGGGCGGCACATACACTAGCTACTGGTGGCTATTAAAGACTAATACGAATATATTCGCCAATTTTAACTTTTATATATCTATATTTTTTTTGAAATAATACTATAAAAACACTCAAATTTTTGAGTATTACAACAACGCAGGTCACGTTTTCTATTTGTCCGATTTTGCCCATTTTTATTATGCGATATTTATATATTTTTTAATATCTTTATGTTATTTATAACAGCTATGGCCATAACAACAAATAACCGTCAAATAAAATAATACTTTGTAATTGCCGAAATTTCAGAAATTACTCACATTTCCGAAATTTCAGAAATTACTCACATTATCGAATAGTTGAAAATATTATGAAGCTGTGTCATTAGCATAGCTAGATATTTTAGAATTAGATCAAATGACTGATGAATTTTCGTTGAACTACTGAAAATAATTTTAAAGATATTTTAAATTCATTTTTTTTAAATAAATTATGATACACTGGACCAAGTAGCGAGAAATTTCATGATATTTGTTTTAATAATACTATTTTTAGTTTTGATTAGCCAACATTTAGTTAAAGCAACTATTGCTTTCATAGACTAAATATTCACCATTTTAGATATATTTTTTAAAGGAGTAATAAGAGCAATGTGACCTTAAAATGAAGTTATTTACACTTTAAACATTAGCATGAGAAATTAAGTATGAAAACATATTAACCATTTTTACATTAGGCTGCGCAACAAAATGTTTTACTTTACATAAAAATGTGACAGTTGTCTTTATTATAAAAAACAACTATATTTACCCTTGTAAAGACATACCAATTGAATAAACCAGATAGCGGCATAGAAAAGCAATACCCTTAAAAGTTCTAGAACTGGAAGCACTGGCCTTATTGATTAAAATAGTAACTACCCTTAGTACACACTTCCTTCCGAAAAAATTCAAATAACAATGAAACCCTAGTTTTATTTTCAGCTCTGGGAGTTCAGCGCAAATCCCGAACCACTCGATCCGGTGCTTTCTGGTGTCGTCGCTGCGCTCATTTGTCTTTTCATTATTCGTACGTGATTTTTTTCCCATTATTTTTCGCAGCCGCCGCCGACGTTCCACTTCCGAATTTCCTTTTGTGATTTCGATACGATAGCGCTTTTTATTCTTCACTTTGCCACCCCCTAAAACCCACTCCCCATCCATCCGT
This sequence comes from Plectrocnemia conspersa, assembly GCF_051122295.1. Lineage (NCBI taxonomy): Eukaryota > Metazoa > Arthropoda > Insecta > Trichoptera > Polycentropodidae > Plectrocnemia > Plectrocnemia conspersa. The sequence continues at coordinate 10,677,145 of NW_028277165.1, forward strand.
CGACTTGGTTCTTTTGTTGAAGGCACGCACCGGTGCCGAGAGATGGAGGATAACGAACACCTCCGGCTTCCTCCTTTTGTCATTCCCTCGTTCCGACAACCGCGAAATTGAAACAATGAAGGAGAATTTCTGCTAAAGCAGCTGATATCGTTGGGATTTTTTATTATTGGCTTTCGGTAAATATGCATGAAAACTATTTTTTCTGTACTAAATACAAAAAAATCATGTTTTATGGCTGCAGTCAAATATGAATAGAGATAAATTGGCAGCAGAAGAGGTAGGAATCATACTCATGTGGAAGTCGCATGAACATTACTACTTAAAACTCAATCCACTCGGATGGATTTATTTCGGAAAATATTTTTAATCCAGTCCTTCAGATTCAAACATGACAACACACCTGCAATTATGAGTTGATTTGCGTCAATTTGAAGAAGAGAAAAAACATTATAAGACATTATAGACAGTAATAAGTTTAAATAGCACTCGTATTTGTTGAATGTGTGGCATCACCTTAACATTTGACCCGCAAAATCAATGAAACCGTCAAACGACAAACGCGCCAAAGATCACCCACTCCAAATTCCGTCGCCAAAACTACCAAAATTCAATTTCACGCAAAGCCCGGATTTGAACTTTGAACCCCGCCCCCGGTTAACGAATGCAAATTGTGACCCTAAAACGAAATTTGCGCCCCCCGAACCGCCGCCCTTGTTAGCGGTGCGCGCGCTAATTGTTATAGTGATCATTAAGCGGAGGCGTGCGGGCGTCAATAGGGTGAGAACGTCCCAGCGACGTCCTGCGGACCTTCCCTCGAAAAGACTGAAAAATACTAGGCATATTTATATACACATATATAAGTACATGGAAGAAAAAAATACGATTTGAGAGCCGCATTGTAAACAATATTTCCGATTTTTTACAAAGAAATCTTCAAGTATTCCTTTTTTCACTGACAAAAGAGTCGCACAAGTAAATAACTCGGAGGAGATTACGTCGCCCGCAACAACGAGGCGAGGCTCTAAATTTTTTGCCAGAGAATAATAAATGCCTAAGTGCAAAAGTACGAACGAATTTAGTTATTTTATTTAAATAACGCTTCTCAAATAATTTGTAATACGCTGATAATATAGAAAGTAATAAGTGTCTAATTTTAAATTTTAAATTCGACATCGTCGATAAAAATCAAAACCGATGGAAGTGTTAATTTATTGATTTTTGACAAGAAAACTGCCGGGACTATCCGTAATCGTTGTTACGAAATAAGGATCGTTAAAAGGATCTTAAAAAACGAATTGATTTATTTGTGCCCCTTAGATATTTTTTGGATGTTGCGTATCAGAGTGCACGGATACATTAAGCAGTATCCATAAAAAGTTTCTAAGCACTTTTATAAAAACCGTAGACAAAGCCGAGAGTTGAGGCATGATGCACGCCGATCAGTCTAATACAATTTGTACTGCATAAGAACAAAGAGTCTGGTTCTGCCCCATATCATCGAGATTAGTAAGTGAACCAAGGACTGGAAGTTCTGTTTGAATTCCTTAAATTCGCAATGGTATGTTAGCCAAAATACTGCCGCCCTGAATCACTTTTTCAAGACACTTCAATCATGCGCTTCATAAAGGTTTCGAATAAACGAGTTCAGCCAAACTCGTGCCTCGTGCAAAAACGACTAAGACGACCATAAGAAGTCTTGAAAAAACTTGGAGGCCAAAAAGGCCGAGATCATACACATATTCATTATTTCACAATTTTAAATTTAAAACTTTGTAATTAAAAGTGTCTCCAGTTGGAATTTTCATAAAAGCATTTAAACAATTCCATAAATTAAAAAGACCACATCTCATTAGAAATAGCTAATGTTGTTTTAATAAAGGCATGCATGACAACACCACGAATATTTTTAACATAAGTTCATGTCTTACTTTTTAATAATATTTTTTCAAGTATTTCTTAAAATTCTAAATCCAAACGTCAAAACATGTTCATGACAAGAATATGTAATTAATAGTTTAAAACATTCTTGCTGCTAATAATATATTTGGCTTCCTTAGAAAAATGCAGTTAAAACGTTCTTCACTTTCTGATTTCACATAGTTCATTTGAAAATTGTTTAAATATCAGATAACATGTTATTGCATTGGTATCTTCGTGTATTTAAAGAAACTCGTGACTTGTAACAAATGCAAGAAGTAACTTGAGTTCAAATAATATTTTGTCACAAGTACGAAATATTAACATATAACCCTTTGGTTGCCAAAAATCCTATGCGTCGACTTTTGCTAATTTGGTAAGAATTGCTGGACCTGACGTCGAATATATATTAATATATTATTAATGGTTCGAGTATTTGCTTAATGGGATAATAATAATCATATTTTTTTATTATGATATAATACTAATATATAATATTTAGATAGTAGTCTTAAAAAGCTCGGAATTCAAGGGTTACAGATGAAATTTGAACATAGGCATATGCTGAAAATATCCTGTATACATTTATTTATGTAACACATGGTTTCCCAAACTATGTTCCGCGGAACACTGGTGTTCCGCGGAGCCGAAATAGGTGTTCCGCGGAGCCGAAATAGATATTTCACAAAAATTTGGAGTAGATTAAAAATATTTTTAGTCTTGCTAATACATAAAAAATGTTTATAAATCTGATGAAAAACTTTAAAATATGTGCTAAATATTCAACATTGATGTGTACAAATTCTGGAGGGAAAAGTTACATATGTCAGTGTTTGTTATGAAAACTTTATTTATGTGATGTCACTTTTATGCAATTTCTTTGGTGCCACGAATGCCACTTTTTACACGATTAATTTACGCAAATTCACTTGTACGTGATTTTTATACAAGATTTTTCAATCTTAGGATCCAATCTGTCAAATTTACAAAAGGTTATGGCGGATAATTTTTCACGCCATTCTACGTATTAATTTATTGCGTTAAAACAGGATTGGGTGTATACTTTTGGAAATGTAAATGAATTAAATGAAGTTTGCATAAAAATGAATCGATTTTCTTGTACATTAATTTAGTCTGATTGCTACAGATTTTTTACATTTTGCCAAAAAAAAAAATTACAGAATTTACATATTATTCAAAAACTACCCATGGATCTTTGGTTGAAAACAGGAAATTTGACGAAATAAAGGCCAAATACTTTTACTAATACGTCTACATCGAAGAAGAAAATAATCCAAAAACTGTGATTTCTTCAAAATCGAATAAAGAACAAGTGTCATCTATGAACAGACCAAAATTAAAGTACGATGAAAGTTATTTAAATTTTGGATTTACGTATATTGGCAATTCAGATGCTCCTGATGCAATGTGTGTTTTGTGTCAAAAAATACTCGCAAACAGTTCTTGGGCTCCAGCTAAGCTTCGAAGGCACTTCGAAACGACACACTCTGATTCCAAGGAAAATACATGCAATATTTTAAGAGACAGCGTGACTCACTAGAAAAGTTCAAATTTCAAATGATTACAATGGCTGAAACTGAAAATGAAATGTTTCACGACGCATTAAAGATATTTCTACTAGAGTTAATTCGTCGACATGGACTTTGCAGTGAATATACATTGCAAATAGATAAATCTACAGATGTTGCAGGACTAGCTGTGCTATTGGTATTTGTTCGTTACACATATGATAAAAGTATTGAAGAAGATTTACTCACGTGTGCATATATACATGGAAAAACTACAGTATTAATGATTACATTACAAAACAAGAGATGGGCTGGGAAAAGTGTATTGATATTTGTACAGATGGTGCTCGTGCAATGGTAAGAAAAATGTAAGGTGTTGTATCACGTATCCTGAAAGTAGCTACAAGAGATACTAGCAGTCACTGTATTTTGTATAGACTTGCACTGTTGACTAAAAAAAATTCCACAAATTTAAAAAATGTTATGTAGAAGCCGTGAAAATGATAAACTATGTAAAATCTAGACCACTTCAATCCAGATTAATTAAAATTTTGTGCGATGAAATGGGTAGTAAACATAAAGCACTTTTATTACATACTGAAGTGAGATGGCTATCCAGAGGAAAAGCACTATTAAGACTTTATGAACTTCGAAATAAATTATTAGTCTTCTTGAAGGCACAAAATAATTTGCAACATTATTTTATCAAATTTTTACCAAATCCTTCCTGGTTGATACATCTTGCATATCTGGCCGATATTTTTACAAAGTGCAATGATGTTAACTTATTACAAGGAAAAAGTATTATAATTTTTAATATGAGAGATAAAATTGAATCTTTTGATAAAAAATTACAATTTTAGATTTTATCGGTTGAATCTAATAATTTTGATTGTTTTCCTGTCTTGTTTGAATGTTTAATTTAATTGAATTTTTAAGTTGATAAAAAAGTTTCACAAGTATTTTTAGAACACCTATAAAACTTGAAAATAACTTTCGGAATATTTTCCGAAAACTAGTAAGGACGATTCCTGGGTTCGGTATCCATTTTCCGTGACAGTTAAACCAGTGGACTTAAGTGCAAGGGATTATGAGAATTTAGTTAAATTAATTAGTGACTCTGATTTGAAAGAAAAATATAAAGATCAGCCTTTAATGATTCTGGGCGAGTGTGACTGAAGATTTTCCCAATGTGTCAAAACAAGCTCTGGTTTGTTTACTTCCATTTTCCACGACGTATTTATGCGAAGTGGGATTTTTTAAATACATTTCAAATAAAACAAAATACAGAAATAGACTCGACGCTACGGCAGATATGAGAATACAACTGACCAATATTGTGCCTGATATAATAAAATTGTAATTTAAGAACCCAAAATCATCAGAGTCATTAAGAGTTTTATTTTTTTGGATATTTTTATGTTTATTAAATAAATTTAACCCAAAATTTTTTTACCCAACCTAAAAAATAAGCTAAGTGTTCCGCCAAAATTTTCGGATTTGCCAAGTGTTCCGCCGCTGAAAAAGTTTGGGAAACCCTGATGTAACATAAAAGGGCATACATGTGTAACTGTGAGTGAAATATTACATATTTTTATTAGATTTAAATTTTTTACACTTTACATGGTTTTTAAATTAAATTATGTAATATTTTTCCATAGGAAATAAAAAGGGACGACTTTCTACTTGATACTATACTACACTATTTTTTATTTTAGAAAGCAAGGCAGCAAACAAAGACGTCCATAAAATAAAGGTTTGACTAATTTATTCGTTTAAAGTGGACCAATTATTTTATATATCACTGACTGTGATTTCTGGACAGAATAAAAAACAAAAGTTTTCATTTGAAAAAAATCTGATTTTCTTATATTTTTAATTTATTAAAATTTATATATTATACAAAGAGCTGAATTGAAAATATAATCTATTTATTAGAATAAATAATATATTTAAAGTTCGTTTTTAATTATAAAATCATTTGCAACTAGAAATACACGCATAATTTACGTAATCGCTAACAACACGACTAAATAAATAAATTAAATTAAGAAATTCACGTAGAGCAAGGCAATGCGTATAATTAATACAATATATACATAACAACAGTGAATTATAAATCATAAGCTCGATAACATAAAACAATACCGCCCTGTGTTCTTACGTACACCCGTACCACCCCTCAGGGCGATCGACTACTCACAAGGCAGATATTTGAGAGCACTAATGATCACACGTTAAACGATTTTTTTGTACGTCGACGAAAGTTAAATACAGCATCAAAAATGATATCATTAATATTTAATGTTAAGGTTTTTTTATTATAAAAAATAACATTGAAACGAAACATATTGTAAAAAATATGATAATAGAAACCCCATCGACAATGACACAAAACCAAAAATGTACCACAATAAAAAGGTAAGATCTAATAGAAAACGCAGTTGAATAAACTATTTATAAGAAAGGTATTTCAAGTAGGTATCTCACGCAAGAAATATTGCATTGAATTGTGGATTAATAAGATTTACTAAATCGTACTATATATAAAAAAATTTATACAGAAGCATTACAATATATTAACATTAAAATTAAGAAAAATAAGACAAATAGGAATAAATAAGCAAACCAAGAAAAGCGAGCGACATTGAGCAAACATCTCACAATGGTGTGTATGTATTTATGGGGTGTAGTCTGAACTACCCCAAGCGGGGGCGCACGCTCCGTCGGGCACGATAAATTGAATATCTGGTGGTTGGTTATTTGAATTAAATCGTGTTATGATTCCTCGTGAATGGTCCCGTAGAAACGGCGTTCCGCCGATCGGGGGATAGCGAAGCCGCAGATCGTTAAGCGAGGGTGACTATCCTGAGGGTCACCCTCTGAGGGAATTTTCGAGATTGTATCATTATTGAGCATGTTATTAGTACGCAATCTTAAGAAGAATATTAGGCTCAATTATTGCTAAAAAGTGCATCACGAATGGTCGGTATCTGAATAAAGACACTTGAAAAGTGGATGTATACTTACATACATATATATGCCGAGTATAATAATAATAATAATGAAACGATATAGTCATTTAATGGACGATCAAAGTACCGGAGCACAATGGTCGATCCTTCGCCATGAATGAGGCGATCCTTTGCAATGGTTTTACGGCCGACGAAGAATGGAACGCATAGAGATTTTTTACATATGGATGTGTGTGTATATCTTTTACTTATCTTTATTGAAGGGTCCATTGAATCGTCGGCGGATAAATTGCTCGCTGTCAAAATATTTTACTCGGTTTTTGGTGAATGCGCGTTAAGTGGGATGGATGCGTTCCCAGATAAAATCACTACGAAGATTCAAATTAGATAAATGAGAAATCAGAATACAATTTGTCAGATACCTTTAAATGTTTTTAGTGATATTTAATTTTACATCAAATCTCACACGCCCACCCCTTAATTTATTTAATAATCAATTGAAAGAAAAACCGCATCAAGAATGTAAAAAATTATAGCGCCCTAGCGTAACTTTAGTTGATAAAAATATATTATCTGAGATGTAAGTATAATATTCTTTATCTTAAAAAATTACATCTTTTAAATAAGAAGTTAGTATATTTGGCAAATTTTGGTTTATATTTATAAACCATCAGGTCAGCGATAATAATGGTTATCAAAAAACCGGAAAAGAAAAACTGTGTACTAATAAAATTTATATAATTTTGTTTATGTGTATTTACAATGAAGAAATTCAATGGCACTTAAGTCGATTTCATGGCGCAAAATTTTCGAGTTCAAAACCCGCAATCATCTCGCTCACCATATAGGAAATGTGTATCATTAGGTCGCATTACGCCAAATCGCCTCATTGTCCATAATGCCACTTGCCTCACTTGAATACGTATTAAGGGGTTCTTCTTTGTGTAAAAGGTGCACCGCCTAGTGCACCTTATTCACAATCGGATTAGGCTTTATCATTTTTTCGTGCTTTCGCAAAGCAGTAAGGAAAAAAACACCCGCGTGTGAGCGCGCATACGCTCAGATAGAAATCTCACGAGATAGAGCATGCTCAGTGTATATAGTCGTGCGAGCGCATAATAAACTTGTACGGTATGGCAAAAAAATCAGATGCGGGTTAGAGGATGAGTGCGTAGGAGAAAAATAAAAATACGGCCGGCGTTCGTAAAGGGTCCTAATGCGGCGTCGGCCTCTTCATAGAAATAATCGAATACAGTATGATATTAAGATCATATATATATATATAGACGGTCCACCTAAAGTGACTATCAAATTTATATTTTTAACATATTGATTACCATGCGCACAAATTTGTGCTTTTCGTCATTTCAATTCCATAAAACAAAAATCACACGTTAAACTGCATATTAACAGTACCATAATAATTTAGTGTTCTAGCCAGAGATGTTACTAAAATAATTGAAAAAAAATTGATATCCAAAACTCCAGAGGGTCAAAACTATAAAAAAAATGTTGTTTCAAGACAGTGTTTATAGATTTTTTTTATGAGAATATATCCCACATATCATTTTTTTTTAATTTTAATATGTTTATCTAATTTTTTAAAATAAGCCCGGCCGCATGGCTTCATTTTTAGGAACAATTCCCAGTGTGCAATGTGTTAAATAGCTATAACTATCTATACAATCTGAATTTAAAATAAACCGTAACCTTCGCTACCAATAATTAACCCTTGACATTTACATTAAATATAAATACATAAAAGTAGTAATTCTATCCCGACATTTCTTCTTTATGCGTGGACCCATTTGAAGTTCCGCCTCACAAACAAGTTTACCAATCGAGCCGTCATTGCTGCTGTAATCTCGTTGTACGTTTAATTACAACCACCCCCGGGCGTTTGAGGGTTAGTTACCTGTGCCGTCCGAATCCTAGGACGTCAATTACGCGCTCGGCCGAGCGCACTGATTGGCCAACCGATCGGGGGTGACAGGAAAACGACCCGATCGGTATTACGCGAGGAAACGGAACGACGATATTCCCAAGTCGACAATGGACTATCGTGCAGAAGCGGAATAATTGAAAAGTCCGATCCGAAAGTTCGACCGGAGGAGTCACTCGACAATGAGGGAAGATTTCTCAATGGAGAAGATGAGAAACATTATTAAACGTTTAGTGAAATAGCGATTTTCTAAACATTTGCATTCCCTTTATTTACTTCAAGTTGACCGGCCAACGCACATCCCTAGCCATAGTTTAAAATATTGCGTAAAATCAATGGTGTGTTTTATAAAAATGAAAATAAAAAGTAGTAATGGGCTCGGCTGCAAAAATACTTTTATTTTCTTTAAGTTCGGCGATTAATGAATGATATTTAGCTCTCCACGCGATGTTAAGTAGAGAACACAATTACTAATGAATTATTTTCAAGAAGAATTTGTATTTTTTAATAACAAGCAATTAAAAGTTTGGGTTTGGCCGGTCGTAAAATGCATTTTTTCATATATTTTCGAAAAAATCCGCTAATTCATAAAAAAACGAAGAATTACTGCCCTTGTGTTTTAACAGACGTGTTTATTATTTGACAAGAAAAAAATCGTTTTGTAATAAAATAATGTTAATGGATCAGATGGTCCAAAACTTTTGCACAGTTCTTTGACGAATAGTTTATAAATTGCAAAAAGTTGTATCTTTGGGTATTTCAGAATATTATTCGTTAGTATACTGTGAGATCTTGTGAAGTTCAGTTACATTAAATTTGTCTCACTCCAATTTCATGAATTGTAAAAAATGTTATATCTTGATTTACGCAACGTAGTAAAAATTAAATTACGAATAAAACATTGAGCAGATTTGAGTTAACAGGAAAATGAACAGTCTATTTAAATCACCAGTTACTGAAATATCAATAAAAGGCAAACTTCAGCAAATTATAAACCAAAAAAGTAATGGTAAGTTAAGCCACTAATACATAAACATAAACGATTCTGCAAAGAAAGTAGGATGAAAAATGATATACTTCATCCATCATCAAAATATTCATCCAACTAGTGTAGAATCAGATTTTTCTTTTCAACATAAGTGATCTACACTAAATAAGATGACACGTTAAACATGTTATGTTTTTTAATGTTCATTTTAATATTTTTCTGAAAAATAATTATTTTTATAAAAAATATTAAATACTGTTGAACTCATCTTTTTTGATAAAAAAAGAAAATGGGGACAAAATGGACAGGATTTTATTATTTTGCGTATTGCGATAGTCAGTCATTGATTTATACATGATTACACATACACAAAAGTGGTTTGAGTAGCACTGCTATAATGCTTTCCATTTGCAAAATATTGCTGAATACGATTTCTAAAATATTTATAAGTAAGACAATATGCTCACCATTGAGAGCTGATGGCTCTAGATTAGATAACACATTCTCCAGACCTAAATCCACTAAAAAAATTGTGATATAAACAAGGTTGACTAAGACAAAAAAAGGAAAAGTTGTCCCCGTACATTTATATAGCATATTTTTTTAATATACTTATTAGGGTGTCCTACTGTATACAAACACTTGCTTGGTGTTTGTCTATTTAATATTTAGAATGCCAGTTCAATAGTGACACCATCGCTACGCACAGCCAAGACGCGCGAATTAACATACGGACAAGATAAATAAACGTTTGGTTATTTTGCTGTGAGTCGTTAATCGAATTCGCCCCCAGTTCCATCCCGTCAGTCCGGAGGGACTACCCTTCTGGCTTCGACAACCTCCGGTGTTATTGTTGTCGACCCCTTGTCATCAAATACATCGGGGCGTTAACCTTAAAAAATTACCACCTATATTACCCAATAAGTAAATTTTGAGACCATGTGCCAAAATACATGAATATTTTATTGATTGAAAATAAATAAATATTGATTTATTTTACACAATGATCTATTTTGAAGCTTAAAACCACGTAAAAACAGTTAGGGGTAGCGGTAGGGGTCGCATCATTGTGTGTTGTGAATTTTCCGGAAGATAAACGCTCAAACGCCATCGCATTGTTAATGTGTGGCGTTGTCGTCGCCAATTGCCGACGATTCGCACATACACAAATAGGGGAGACGGATAAAATTATCGCGCCTCCAGCCATGGCCGCAATTGTGCGCGTTATTGCTTCCTCGTTAACTTTCGGCGCGTCCGTTGTCTACGGTTTCGATTCAAAAGGGGCAACGTGTACAATTTGTCAGTCATGTGTGTTTATTTTTGTTTTGAATTCGTGTCAATTTTGCCATGGAAGTAAAATAAATATTTGGTCATGAGCGTTTTGATCCTAATTGGCCGCCATTGTAAACTTGTCACGATCAGTAGCAGTCTCCCCCACCCGGTTTTAGTATTAGGCGAGTGGAGACATTTCTAGGAATTTTATCGATTTTGTTTGCTTGTCCTGCTTATTTGTTCAAACGCGTGACGAACCTTTAGTTAAGATCTTAATTTAATACACAATGAATCGCATGTCGAGTTGTCGTAAGTGGTGAATCTAGCAAATCGTTTTTGTTAAGCCGCGCCTTAAAATGTATATAATATATACTTCAAAAGCTAACGCAAAACTTACGTTGGTTTTACCTGAACCCGATTTATCTCATGTATATATATGAGTTAATGTTGCGTGTGAATATAAGCTGGGAAATCTACACGGTAATAAGAAGTTAAAAAAAATTGAAGTGTGAATTCGTTTCGCTCTTTTGCAGCAAAGTGAAAACAGAAATTGCACTTAAAACTCAATTATCAATTGCTTAAATTTATTATGAAACTGGTTTCTCTAGCATAAATTAAATTGAAACGAAAATATTATGCAAAAATATTTATTAAATATATGCATATTTAAATATTTATTTTTATCTATGATATTGAGGGTACTGGGAAAAAGTTCTTTAACCTAGGTCAATTGTGACCTGTTTGCCAGCTTGTTTTTTAATTCTTTCGGAATATATTCGACGCATACATATTTTTAAACAGTTCAAACAAGAACATTTTGCAACCACAGCATCCTAAATGCTGGTTTAAATGATTCGAGCAATTATTCAAATCGGGAGATTTTTGTGTTGAAGAGAAATATCAAAGAGTAACCCATAAATTTAACGATGAAGATCAAATATATTTCAATTCAAAAACAATTACCAATACTGGGTTATTATGGCCGAGTGTTCAAAGGTTCATTAAAAAATCTGGAAAGTTTGAAAAATGAGACACGGGTACGTGCATTAAGGGATGATAGCGTACGAAAGCTGTTAATAAAAAAACACCAATATCCTGAATAACTTAAACAGGTCAGTGTATATTTAATAAAACATTCGTGGAACGATTAAGTTTGAATTCCTTAAACAAGGAGAAATAATACTTTTTCTGTGTATTATATATTTTTTAAAACAACATAATATTTTCTAAGAAATCTGTCAGTATTTCGTTAAAATTTTTTAAAATACCCATATTTATCCTATGAACGTATATCAACAGTAAACAGTTTGTTTTCAGAAACGGATTAAATTTGGAAGACGTTCATAGACGCTTTGGTGCCAAAAATATTTTTACAGATGCTTAATAGTAAAATACTGAAAAACATGACTCGACCAATTTCGTTTAGGTATTTTAATTATTTAAAATAAGATTTGTTTAAAATATCCAAAAACTTTGTTTTTTAACATTTAGTTGACTGTGGTGTACACCGAGTGTACATGACATTTTATTATGTGAATATCTCCATAAACGTGTTAAATGAACTATTCATATTCTAGGTATTTTTCTGTAATACACACACACACACACACATTAAATCAGATAGTGACAGAAACATATATTCTGTCAGCAAAATCAGGTATCCATTCCCTAATACAATCAAATATATATGTAAGTGTTGCCAGCAGAGTTACTAAAGTATTTTACTGAAGTTACTAAAGTATTTTACTGAAGGTGCAATATATTTTCGAGTCTACATTCCGGGTACGAGTTGACTGCGTCACTATTAGATATTTTGACAGATAGACGCACATTTCAATCTGGGAGGGCCTCCGCCCCCGTTTGATAATAATCACGGCACGCGCCGCGCCTCTTCACCTCCCGCAGCCGGCTTTGTGCCCGTGTCACTCGGCACAATGCGATCAATTAGCGGGGAAACATGGCGAACGCCCGCCGAATCGTTTATTAATCGTCAATCTATTATTTATTATGTGAGCAGTAGTAGTAGTGGGTACATGACACGGTTCGGAAAATTGATCTATCTCTCTTGTGCCATTGGTCGAAATTCGCAAAACGGAAATTCTGTCGGTCCCTTTGGAGTTGTCCCCGCCCGTGGCGATCGCTCGCCGTCCATTATCTCGTTAACGCCCCTGCAAATAATCGCCTGTGGACGACGATCACCCCTGCCCCTCTTGATGCCTATAGATTGCTGTAGATTGGCGTATGTAAAATATATCACTGCCGGTTAAAAGTTTAAGACCAAAACATATAAAGATGTTCATGTCACGAATTCACACTTGGTGAATAAAAAAATATATACCAAATTAAATAACAAATTATTATTTATATTTACCATAATATTATTATATTATATTATTTTTTTAATCGCTCCTTATTTTACGCAGAGTCATAAATGCGGACAAGCGTGACTAAAGCGCTTCAGATGTTAATTATGCGTCAGTGAAGGTTTAACGACTCGTTTAATTTCTTTTCTCAGCACATTGATTGACATGAATTCGAAACTACTAAAAGCCATAATCCGGAGAGTATTTGTTTTGATTTAATTTCATTCAAACGATTGGACCTTTTACATTATGTTGCTTTTGTTTACATTCAAGTTTAAACTCTCTTGCTATAATGGAGCGGAAAAATAATCTGACACTAAAAAAGAGCTTCAATCATTACTCTTCATATGGAGAGCAAAACTCCATATGAAGAGTAATGATTGTAATGATAAAAAAACTCGTTACCGAGAGTTCCCACTGCGACGGCATGATTTTATTGCTTTTGACGTGGATTTTTGACTTCTGAGAAGGGACAATCGTTTGTTGCGCTATCCTATTGAGTAGCTCAAGTAGACCGCGACTGTTTTGGTTGGATGGAATAGAGACAAGAGGAAAGAGCGAGGTAGAAAGCCCCACAAGAGCTATGATAATGCAAATAGTATAATTATGGGATTTGCTTACGAAGCAAAGGTGTCAAGCTCAATTGTGATACGGTAGTATGACATCGAATGTCTTGACAAAAAATATAATAGACTCGAACGCGTTTGAATCGAAACCCGAAACTGAAAGCACGCTGTGATGTTATCCCCATTTTTCCCTTAACGACATGCAAATAGGGCATAATTTATTGCAGGGAGCACGTGAAAGAGCACAAGTGGTCCGGGCCATTGTTTCTACGGAAGGCGGCAGCTAATTTTCTCGTCAGAGGACGGCTTCCTTCGACGGGGCGCCCTATTGTTGTCGCACTAATTACGCCCGCGCCCCGTCAGAACGCCGGAGCACGCTCCCGTCCATTGTAGTTCGTGTTTGCGACACGCGCACTCGGTTTGCTTTCGAGAAAACTCAGGAAATTGACGGCATCCCCTTCCACTTTAAAAATATCTACGAGATACCCCCCCCCCCCGTACACACACATATGTAAATATTTTTAATTGATCTTTAATTAATTGTGAATAGCCTACGCAACTTCTACAAAAGGACAATACTTAAATTTACGTTAGTTATATCAGTAATTAAATGATATTACTCTTAGATATATGTAACTTCATTGATAGAAAAATTGAATAACAATAAAAGATAATTCAACAAATTACACAGGAAGATTTCGAGAATTAGGTAGTACCTAGGTTTTTATTGCATTATTTATTAATAATCTGCACTGATTGAAACTAATATTTCAATTAATTGAAACCAATATTTTTTTTCAAAAGGAAATGATATCAGTACAAAAAATATTAATGAAAAATTAACTGTATTATACTTTGTACATATTGTAAATATTATATTGAATATGTGAAAGATCCAACAATGGGCTTTTCGGGTTTTGATGCTGAAGAGGTGTGACTTTGCAGTCAAAAATAGACGCCGAAAAGCTGCTAAAAAATAAAAACGTAAAAATCCAGATGAGGATGGACTCGTAGAGCCCCAGTACTAATGACTATAAACAGGATCACGTGTAACGGCTGAGTCGCTCGCCATCAACCGTGCATGCTGGCGACGTTTTGAATCTATCACATGTATGGACGACACGTCACTGATTTGAAGATATACAAAAAATTAGAGGAAACCTTCATATTTTTTAATTATAAATATATATACCTAAGTATCCTGTATACTTCAACTGTGAATATACGAATATATACTTTGTTTACATATGTTTCATTGAATAAATTATATTGTTATCATATATTATACACATACTTGTGGTTCTAGTTATTATAACTTTAATTAATTATTAATTATTGTAGCATATATTTAATACAAATAAAAAATTTAAAAAAATAATTACTAGGAGCTGAACCGAAAACTAAAAACTGTAAAAACTGATATCTATTCCATAACGAAAACCGGAACCGAACCAATTTATATATTTTTTAATTAAACATTGTTTTTTCCTGTAAGTATCGTTTAGTTAACCTTGGCGTTAACTGCGTGAGTGTATGAAGACCCTCCCATAGGCTGTCAAAAATCAAGAACAAGAGTGTATGGCTAAACAATCGTCATTTAGGAACAGCCAAGAGTTTGCTGACAATAACCATACAGACTTTCAAAAGCTTCGAGGCACACGTCTAGAAACAATACTCAAAGCCTTGTGCAACAAATAGTATTATTCCAAGTGTCCTGTGTAATTGTCTAATGATCACCCACAAACGGCCACTTTTAAATTATATGCTTTCACCAGAGATATGGTACAAAAGGTGAAGTTAAACAATATTGCTATTGGTTCTAAATTGACTTCTTTCCCATTCGTCCAAACTTCGTCCAAGAGAATGTATAAAATACTTTATATCAAACAAGTACTCCGGCATACAAATCCCCAAAAATAAACCTATATCAGGTTGTGCCTTATGGAATTGCCGGATTTGTAGGTGAAATTAAAAATGCGATATTTTCAACATTTACAAATCTATTTAATCAAAATAAGCTGTACTCGCTTCTTACGTCTAATTCTAGCGAGAAAAAAAGTCAAAAAAACTTGATTTTTTTACTCTATCAAGTCTTCGAACCCCTTAATTACTTCCGCCTGGGCTTGGAACGTTTTATTCCATATAAATGTGTTTTATATATTATGACATACATTGTAAATGTTTCTCTGTCGAACTTTAAGACTGGAGAAAATATACTCCTCAATATAAATGTGAATTATGTTGAATAATATCAGTTACAAATTTTGCACATTTGAACTCAGGAATTAAATTACCTCAGAATGTAACAATAGTTTTTTATCCTAAAGCCGGCTACAGACGTAACGAAAAATCGTAGTATTTTAACTGTGTAGAACTGTGAGTCCAAACTGCGCAGTTTTATCGAACATCTGGATGATAAATCGTTGCAAAAAAATACAACTGCACAGTTCATTGGAGCCAGTTCGTTTTTCGGTCAGGCCAAAATCGTTGTTGGTTTCGACTCCACAGTTTTATCGTAAATGTGTACTGTGCAATGAGGAATAGCTCAGTTCTTGTCGTTGCTTGCCACGAGTCATTGAGCATTTTCAAAATGTTGCAACAAGAAGACCGCGAATATTGCGACCATTTAACACAATTTATTACTTATTATAAAAACGAACCATCCCTTTGGAAGGTTAAAACTAGACTACTATAATAGAAATCGGAAAAAAGCCGTCTATGACAAATTTATTCAAGTATATAAAAAAGCATCAATCCCAATTCCAAAAGGAAAATAATTGTTAAAATATTAATAATTCCAGATCTAATTACAAAAAATAATCAAAAAAAATCATTAAAATCGACATGTTAGCGCGAGCGTTCGCTGAAAACTGACATAGATGCAGTTATAACTGCGCACGTGTTGGCAACAGTAGCGTTTGATTTTACCGTGCAATTCTATTTATAATGATTTTTACGTCCGTAGCCAGCTAAGACACATTAAAAACACAATCAAATTTCTACAAGATGACTGATGCGAAGTAAAAACTGAGTCGAAGATATGCAAAAAATATATAAATATAAGAATGATGCGTACAATTTACTCAAAGACAGACTAGCGTAAACATTTACTCATCAAATGAGGGTATCAAATTACCAGACAAGTTATACCACATGATGAGCGAATAGAAAGCCACTTATACACCCACTTACCTAAAAATACTTGTATGGATTTATTCACATATATAATTTTTAACGCAATTCGAGCATTCTCATTTGAATATTTTCAAAAGCCAAACAAACAATAATTCCGACACTAGAATTACAACTATGACATTTTATACATCTTTATGAATAAAATTATTATCGGCTTGGTAAAATAAATATAATATGTACTCACTCGCTTGCATATAAGACGGTGGTTGTATAGATGCGTATGTGCGATCGTTGGGTAACTGATGACCAAGCATCCTGTGTCCTGAACCTCCCAGCGATGCTTTTGTGTTCGAATGAACCATACCTATGTTAAAAAATCATATATCAAATCATTGTAAATGTGTCTAATTTATTTTAATATCAGTTTTTACTCTGCTTTTTAATTTAATACAATAATAAAAGCTCTCACCGATCATCGGTCGCCAGTTTCTGTTCTCCTCGTGCGATAAATCACCGGGTTTCAATACTCGCTGTGGTTCAACGGCACCCTTTAGTCGAATTGCTGGAAAGATGAAGTCGACAGAATAGACTGGATCACTATACCGTGCGCAGATAGCTCTGTTATCAGTTATGTGCTGCAACGATGGTATCGGCGATAGGAGTTTTCTTAAAAGAAAAACATAATTGAAACAATTTTTTTATTGTGTTGTTCATATTCTTGTATCAACTCACCCGCCTTCAATAACGCAATCGTCTGCAGGCATTATAGTACCCCTCATGTTATCGCAAGCATAAGGAACTTCAACTTCGGGCATTAGATTACCTTTGCTGCTCTTGGATTGCTCCATGTAGAAATTCTTTACGAAAGCATAAGACGAGCTTCCAATCCCGACGTAAATTCGATCACTCCCATTTGCGTTTCTCCTCTCTAAAATTAAAAATAAAAGTTTGAAATACAAATTTAAATTTTTTAAATGTATAATTTAAATAACATACTTTCCGCTGGCGTCAACATATTGTAATAGCTTTCAAGAGCTTTGAATAGCCTCTTTTCTTCAACGAATGGCAAAAGTGCCACTCCTTGCCACGCAAACTTCTTTCCGTTCAAATCAATCTTAAAATCTTCCGGGTAGAAGTCAATGATGGGTGAATCCTATTTGTACATACATATATAATATTAATTTAACGTCCGTGCACATAATCTGATTTAAATTCTTTTAATAGATCATTTAGACAAGATTTACGGAACCCAACAAATTGACGGTTTCTGATTTGATTTGTATAAGACAGTATTTTTCTGGGTTTTCTATGACTTTTTATATTTGAACAATGCAAATAATTAACACTATTTTTATTTTTGAAAATCTGGTCACTATATACATATTTTTATCAATTTACCCGTAAACTGAGTGTTAACCACTTCATGTCTTAAATATTTTTCAAAAGTTGTTCAAAAAACCAATATTGTTTTCTTTTCTCTTTTTTTAGGTAAATAATTTTTTTTTAGAACATTTACTCGAAGAAACTTGTTTTGTAGAGGACAAACTAAATGAGCAATATATAAAATAATTGTTTCAGAACAGTGAGGACCCATGAATAAAGCTCTACAACAAATCCTTTTCCGAAAAAAAAATCCGAAGATTTACCTTACATAAATGTACAAAGAATTAATTTTATTGTTCAAAGTACATATTTAAATGCACATATCTCTTAAAATAATTCCCTGTTATATCGCACTCGTTTTTTATTATATGATAATAATAAAATTGAAGAATAGAAATAATGATTCATGATACATAATTCCATCTTTGTCAGATTGTTTTAAATTCTGAGAAATAAAACAAAATACGCATTAGAATAATAATATGTTACTAAAATAAATTACTAAACGCAAAGGAAAAAATCATATGAAAAATTCGCACATATGTGTATAGTTTGAAGAGTGAGTGATAGGTGGCAGTACGAATCAGGCATGCAACATGAAACACAGTAGTAGCGTAAAATATAACAAAACAGAGCAGGATTAGTGAAAGGGTTAAACTATTTCAAATTTTTAATGAATACATATATGTACAAGTAGACCAGAATGTTCCAAAATAGCATGAGTTCTGCAACACCTCTGTAGACTACTTGATTAGGACTTGATATCAGAGTCAATCAAGGCAGTTTTTATGAAATAAAATCACAAAGTATCAGTAAACAAAATTGCCTTATTTTTTGTTCAGTTGTTAAGTTATTTATCAAGGTTTTTATTGTTAAAATTCGAGCAGTTTTTAGAATATAGTCCGTCTTAATTATAGGTTTTGAATGAGAGATGTTCTACTAACTGGTTCGCTCATCAATGTGGCCCATGTTTTAGGAACCAGATTTCCACTTGCAGCCGGAAAGACGCTCATAAGTTGCTCTAACGGACGGATCTAATTAAAAATAAAACGTTTGTTAAAATATATACTTATACATTAACCAGTTAACTGCTGAATATAGTTTTAGAAATCTCTTACTTTTTTTATATGAAATACATAGCAGTTTTATTAGTAATATAAAGAGAACATACACGAGTTTTTATAGTAAATGGTAAGTTTTTATTATTATACACGACTAACACAGTTAACAGGTTAATTTAGTACATATCCTTTGTACTAACCGGTTTAGTGTCTTTGTCAAATTGAGTAGAAAGACCACCAATATTGACAAAATCTGAAGCAAACGGAGCATAGTGATATGGGAAATGCCATTTCCAAGAGGCACAACCTTGATAGTAATATCGTAAAACCCAACACAATCCTCTTACATATTGTAGGGCAACGTTATACCTAAAAAAGACATTTGAATCAGATTTTTATTATTTATAGTAAAATAAAATATAATAATCCATACCTAAATTCAACGTTATCAGCGGCTACGTCAAATTTGCTCTCGTAATATCGGTCTTTAAAACCATCTTCCCAAAGTCGAACTTCATCATGAGCCTGTTCGTCTTCTTCATCAGATTCCTGCTTATTATCATGAGTGTTACCATGATCTGAATCATCAGATTTCCTCTTTGTGCCTCTTTGGTCCGTACCTGAGTTTGATGGCTACAAAAAACATATATTATTTTGGTATTTTCATATATTAAAATTCGATTTTATTCAAAATAAAAATATTACAGCTTCAGATCCCATTCCAGCCAAACGTGTCTTGAAAGCTTCGCGTCTAGCATTCCTCACTGGATTTGCTGCTTCACTTAAAGTCTAAAAAATGAATGCAATGTTAATACATAAATTAAATGCTTGTGCTTTTCTATCCTCACCATGGGTGCAAACTGAGTTTTTTCTAAGGCACCAAAATTTGGCTTTTGCATCTTTTCTTGTCTCTTTCTAGCCTTATCTCTAGCTTTAAACATGAGCTCGGTTTGTTGCCTTTTTTTGAAAATTTCATCTTCAGCTTGTCCCAAATCGGACATGATCATTTGCACACTATCCAAGTTAACGTCGCCAGAATCCGTCAACCAGCCCTTTAAATATATAAATTGTACGATTAATAACTAAACTAACGTTATATGTATTATAAATACGTACCCTCGTTTTATATATAGTCTTCTTGTACAAACTAACTAATCGATTTATAGCACCTTCTCGAATTTCCAAGCTAGGCAAGTGTGGCAAAAAATCATTTCCTACAAAGAAACACATGAAGACCCAATCGTCGAGTGCTCTTTCGAAGTCATACTCGAATGGTAAGTTTGGTAACTGCAACTCCTTCTCCAAATATTCTCTGAGAACGTTAAGACGAACAAATATGAACTGATCTCGACCTGCAGCTTCGATATTAGGAGCTCCGGCCTCTTCCAGCACGTTACCGGCGCATTCTTTCATCTCGTGGCCTAAAAGTAACATATTAAATATAAACAATCCTATTAAATATATGACTTGAACTGAAGTATTTACCGATCTGTCCGCAAATATCGCAAGGTCTCGGCTTATTCGGCTTAAACTCTTCCCTGATGATTGTAAAATTTGGTTCGTGAGTGGCTAACCCCAACATGATGAGATCGGCATCGGCTCCGCATAATACGTGACTCGTGTTCGGATCGTGATCAGGTTGAGCTATAAATACAATACGATTATTATAATATACAAGTATTAATATTGTAAATATAACTTACCTCTCTGTTTACGGATATAATCCATAATCTTGTGCTCTCCTTCGCCGGGAACGGTCGCATCCGAGAGAATAATTTTGATTCCGCGCCAACCAGGATCGTTATTCAGTCTGTAATATAATCAAAATATGAATACTCAGCAAATTTACAAATAATACAATTTTTAATAACCTCTCATGAATATAATAATGAAGACATTGACTGAGCCTCTCCATAAATTCAGTACCAGGAGTAATACAATTCAAATCGAAATGATTCTCTTTTGGCTTTTCAGGCGGTAAAACGACACCCTTACTTTCAAGTTCTTCGCGAATCCGTGCAATTTCGATCCTTTTCTCGTGAGATTCTTTAGACGATCTGAATCTTCTTGATCGTTGTTGGTTCATTTTAGCGCACGGAGCCTACATTTATTGTCTCAAATTATTAAATATCCAAATTAGAATATGCAATACATCTTGGATCAATTTATACTCACAACGCCATCAATAGCCATGTACAGCAACTTTCTGGGTCGCACTATTCTGAAGAGCCTGTCGACGCATTCAAAGATGGCAACCATCATCTCATCCTCGTTTTTAGGCGCTAAAATAGCACAATAACAAATAAATGAATGCCAATAATCATAATCTTGATAATCGTGTATAAAAATTTTAATACCCGGTTTATCTTCAGGATGCGTACACGGATGAATAATACCGTTCATATCCAAGAATAAGTTATCAAACTCCATTCCATTCGGATTCGGCTGTGAAGCGTCGATCGGTATTTGCTCTCCGTCGACATCTGTGGGCTAATTATTAAACTTTGTTAGTAATCAGTAACTAAATTATCGACAAAATAGACAACACCAAAATTAGAAAATAAAAAACAAAGCCATACATAACCTCAAAATTGATTCGGTTAACATATTACAGTATGCGTTAAATACACATTAGTCTAAAAAAGTGTCTATTTAGTTTAATATTATAATAGTCTTAAGCGCTGTTTTAGTAAATTTATAAAGAAATAATAAGGTAAAATGGCCGCTCAATATGTAAGCAATAAAGTGCCTTTTTTTGGTAACACAAAAATGGTACATTGTTCAGAAAATGAATAAATAAATGCTTTATACCATTTGCTCGATGCATTCTACAATAACGCTGGGATATTTGCGGCTGAGCCATCGAAAGAACGCCGGGACACCCATGGCGTCGGTGACAGCTCTTGAGACCTAACCTAACTAATGTCAACCATAACAAAACACATATATTTATTTTGCTAATATTGCAAAAACATCACAATAAAACTCTTTTAATTCTATAAAAATCAGTGTAATTATTAATTATTATTAAATAAAACTACAAAAATTCGTCTTTTTTTAACGTATGTGGTGTGGTATAATATCGAACAGTGTCTAATTCATTTTATCACTAAATTATTATTTGTAAAAAAATAATATAGCCTCTACTTGTGTCGCTCCATTGTTTTTTTATTTTAATAATAAGTCGAATGACTTCAATGTCATAAAAAAATATTTCATTTTATATCAGAGCAGGATATACGCAAAAGTTAACGATTTTTATAGTAATATGATGTACGTGCTAAAATATTTAAACCTTTATAACCATGTAACTACTGCGTTTCCCCAAAAATAAAACCCAGACTTTTTTATTTTTTGAGCAGGAATGGTATTCCAACTTTTTCTAGGGGGGAGGGTAGAACTAAGCCACTTACCGGTCGTTTTTTTATTATTTTTATTTCATTAAGATTCATAGTATTTAATTAAATACCATACAATAAAATCGTGCCGTCGCCGTCATAGTGAAAACGTTCATATTAAGACTTTTTATAACAATATTACAACTTGCTAAGTGAAAAGATGGTCAATAACACAAAATAAAACATAAAACAAAAATAATAACACAAATTAAAATAATTAATCGAATTGCATATAAACCAGGTACGTGTTAACCGTAAACATGTTACACAAATTTACTATGTACGAGGATTAAAAGTTAACGTCGCTCAAACGTATTTTTTTATCTTTTGATATTAGAAGTTTGTCATGCCGATCGTGTAACAATGATTATAAAGCAAGCGGTTATTTAACTAAGTAAGTTTGGTTCTATTTCGGTGGAAAGTTATCTTATTGATCGTTCATGGCTTCTGAAAAAGTATTATGAATAATAAAAACTATATTCAATAATTAAAATTTTGACCAGTCTAATTTCATAAATATGTTTTTAACGTTTTAGAGTGCTACAACGCTCGGCATCAGCTGTGGATACAGGTGTCACTAAAGTAATTTTAATTAGTTTTGCCACATTGGAAAAGGTATCAATTTACTGTTTTGTATAAATCGGGAAAAGTCATTGATGTGCATACATACGAGTTGTGGATAACATGAGTATTATATCATTCATATTCGAAAACAGTTATAGAATACTCGATTATGTACACTGAACATATCATCTTATGCAGTGAGTATCTTTATAAATATTAAAAATAAATTGTTTATGTTTTAGGTATTTCTCATTTTAAAGTGGATTATAAAATCATATAATTTATATTAAAAATAGTACTTAAGATAAAACAATGCCAATAATATCAGAGTAATCACATTTTTATATAATAATACCATATGATTTGAATAATTGTTCTTTTAGTCAGTGGCAACATTATTAAAATGTCAAACTGCTTTTTTTAACCTAAAAACTTTGTCAAAATATAAACCTATAATGACTATAACGACAAGATACTTCCGCGTTGCAAAAAATATAGAAATTTTAAGACGATACTTTAATAGTTCGAAAGTTAGCTATGTGCCAAATAAAATAAGGAATATTGGAATATTAGCCCACATTGACGCTGGTAAAAATATTATCTCTTTATCATGTGAATAATATATAAAGTACACAACTATTTAATATCATAATAGGTAAAACCACAACCACCGAGCGAATGTTATTCTATTCTGGAACTATTAAGTCTATGGGCGAAGTTCACCATGGAAATACAGTCACCGATTTTATGGACCAAGAACGTGAACGTGGAATAACTATCACATGTATGTGTCAAATATTGTCAATACAATTTAACAATAATTTATATTTATATACATATATTTAACTTTTATATATTTAGCTGCTGCCGTTTCGTTTGAATGGAACGATCATCAATATAACTTAATCGATACACCTGGTCATATTGATTTCACTATGGAAGTCGAACAAAGCTTATCCGTAATAGACGGCGCTGTTGTAATCCTTGATGGCTCTGCAGGTATGTGAGATAATGTACTTAACATGTTTTAAATTAATGTTTGTAGATTATTTTTCTTTTGTAACATTACCTTAAACGCTAGGTTTTGTTTTCATTCAACCAGTTTTATTTAGGACTTGCTCCAATCAGGTGTGGAAGCCCAAACGTTGACTGTGTGGCGACAATGCGACAATCATTGTCTACCTAGGATCATCTACTTAAACAAGATGGATAGAAAGGACGCAAACATTGTAATGTGCTTAGCGACGATACACGAAAAATTGGAAGTTGTCCCACTTTGTATACAATTTCCAATTAAAGACGAAGAAACAAGGCTAAAAGGTAAAATTTAATATTTACCGTGCAAAAAATAACATATTACAAGATATTTTTAATAAATATATTTTTTTTTAAAACTTTTTATATTTAAATAAATGATAAAACTGTATCATCGGGCAATAATTTAATAATCCCTTGAAATTAATTATTCAATTCTTAAAAATCTTGTGGTATTTTTATTCGTAGCCTTGAGATCCATTAAAATACGGAAAGACATGGAATTAATCAATAATTCAACTAGTTTACGATTAAATTTGTTGAGCCATACTCTTTCGATCACTTCTGTAAGATTTTGTTTGCTCATTGAGTTGTGCAATCGAATTTTTATCTTAATTATAACTCTAAGATATTATATTGCTTTAATTACGGATATTATAGAGTCAGCTCAAGAGTCTTCCACATTTTTTCTGGTATATTTTATTCAATTTTTAATCTTCATATTGATGAAATTGATAAAAAAAATTCTGAAGTTGCAGTCCAAACATCAATGAAGTTGCAATCCAAATTTTAACACACATGCTTTTCTATTGAAGGGACGGAAAAAACATATCTAGAAGAGTTTTTATATCTACCGCTTTCACTTGTCGATAACCTAATTGACGAATACACAATAATATCGCATTTTTTACTCAAACTAAAATGTGGACGATTTGTCATTTTAATTTTTGTAAATATTTTCATCACAAAAACTGACTCTCATTTGGCTAAGTAACCATCAAAAAAGAATATAGACTTGTCTCTAAATGAGTAATAGGATGTTTTATTTTAATATAATTGTATATCTTAAATTCTTATGATTCGAGATTTTTTCACGCTAACGTATGTATTTATTTTTTCAATTTAATAACCGTAATTTTGCTTTCAGGTGTGGTTGATATTTTAAGTTTAGAATATGTCAGCTGGAGCAAAGAAAATGCTGGCAGAAAGTATACACGACATCAATTAT